>NC_142995.1:4931944-5239722 GCF_061535395.1 Colias eurytheme | reverse complement strand
CCAACTAACACAAACATAATTTGATCTAATGGGTTATTATCTACTTAATTTAGTGGACTAAGACCGGCAGGGCTGACACCTACTTACAGCATGGCTCTCTCCTAAAACGACGGCATCTGAATCTGCAGGCGGCCCTTCACTACTATCATGTTGCCGCTGAAAAAAAAATAACTTCACTGTGAAGATATAATTTTATGCTTCCATACATAAATATGTATATATATGTTTACATTTTTATTTATAACTAGCGGTCCGCCCCGGCTTTGCCCGTGGTACATATTTCGCAATAAAAAGTAGCCTATGTCCTTTCTCGGGTATCAAAATATCCCCATACCAAATTTCATCCAAATTGGTTCAGTAGTTTTGGCGTGATTGAGTAACAGACAGACAGACAGAGTTACTTTTGCATTTATAATATTAGTATGGATTATGAGAAAATATAAAATTTTTGTTAATGTCTATATTTTCATATTATCTGTTTGTTTAATAAGAGCTTGTAACTAAAACAATTGTTTAATAAATCATTATTAATAAAACAAATATTACTGGGATTGGTGAAATATCCTATAACCCACAAACAGCTTAATTTTATATTACACAGCTATATCACGTCATATGCTTATTATCAAAGCCAATAAATTAATAATATTTTTATCTAATACTTTTATAAATAAACATTGAGTCCCATCCTGTATATAAATTAAAGCTAGGTCTAATAATATAAAGGAAACCATATTTTGGTGCTACATCCAGCCTTGTATTATCTCTAAAATAGTTGATAATATAATATAGTCTCTATAATGTTGTCGTCATTTATTTGCAGCAACATTCCTATAATTATATTTGATTATTTTATCTCACAAACAAATTACCTTTAATTCAGTAGCTAGGCTCCGAAAGGTATCTTCAACATTGGTGTTGTCTTTAGCTGACGTTTCCATAACAAACATAATCTCAGGAACATATCGGCAGAAAGACTTAGGCTCTTCAATTTCTACCTCCCTCTGATCAGCTAGATCACATTTATTGCCTATTAATGCTACTATAACATTTGAAGATGTGTATCTCCTAACTTCCTCTATCCATTTCTTTAGTGATATAAATGATGTTCTCTTTGTAATGTCGTAAACTAGAAAATAGAAAATTACAGTTATGTTAGATCAATTTGAGTTGCTATAACATTTAACTGTTAGTTACATTATTACATAGAATCTCATGCAGTATTGAATCACAAATAGTGTGGGCGTTATAAACATACCTATAATAACTCCATTTGCAGACCGATAGTAACTTTGAGTAATTGTTCTAAATCGCTCTTGTCCAGCCGTATCCCAAATTTGGAGCTAAAACAATGAATAGTTGTATATGCAGACAAATTGTTTAACTTACTATTGAGCGTACTATAGTCTTTCTTACCTTGACCTTCTTCCCGTCTATTACCAAAGTTTTCATTGAGAAATCTACGCCTATCGTATTTCCGTGCCGTTCTATGAAATTTCCGGATTTTAACCGCTGCACTATACATGTTTTCCCGGTTCCACAGTCACCAATCAGAACAATTTTAAATAGATAGTCGAACTGCTCATCCGGTACACTCATTAAAGTATTTGGATTGCGACTGCTCATGATTTAAAATAAAATAAACTACAAAATTCTTCATTTAATCGCTTGACACCATCTTGACACTTTGACCACACTTTGACAGTTCTGCCATTCGAATTCCCATGCCTATTGACAGCTACCATAGCCAAAAGCACTCTAGACCCTTAGATTATACACCTATAGATGTAACCATGGCGTGGCCGCACTTGAAACAGAAATAGAATTTTGTGGTGTTGCCTAATAAGTTGGCAGTTCCCACATATTAGGTAAAAAATATTATGAATCTTACTTGATCGCGAACAGACTTTATAAATACCTGTAAGTACTTCGCAAACTAAAAATTCGGAATTTGCATATTTTAAATGCTAGCTTCAATAATGTAACTCTTATGTCGTAGTCGTACGAAATACTTTAATAAAACCTCCGTAAGGTAGGTAAGGAGAATTGTATGGACATCATTGACCACGTACTACGTACTAGAGAGGGCATCGCTTTTAAACTACATATTTGTAACACGAGTTAGAGTCAATCGTCTCGGACCATTTTTTTTTGTTACATTGATTGGTTTTAATTGATAATTTTATTCATATTTTTTTAATAAGTATTAAGAGGCAGAATATCTACAAAGTGTATGACTCACTAGCCGGCCCGCTTCGCCGCGCTTGTTGCACAGATTTTGTTCGTGGTGTCCTCTCTTTAATAATACTTCAATGATAGACATCTATCGACCGACACGACATAAAACACACACGACACGTTCAATGATGAAATAAAACCAGTCTATAACATAAACATATTGTTTATTATTTATTACTATATACATAATGAAATAAGTACAGCTTGGCAAAAAAGAGTAGAAAACCGGAAGTCACTACTGTCCTCTCGTTACCAACACTTTGAATGATTTATTTTTAATTTATTTTATTTTTATACAGTAATGAATCATCATCAAAATGAATGGAACAAATTTTTGAATATTTTGTTAGCAGCCAATTTTCTCGTCCAGTGGCATCCAGCCATTTCTTTTTATCAATATTGGATGGAAACCTGAAAAAAGAAGATTTTATTCGCATGTTACGAAAGTTTATCTTTATTGAGTAATAAGTTAAATAAACTACAATAAAGCCCTTAAATAAATGTAACTAAAATTAAAGTTTACGTACAGAAGAATTAATTTCCTCTCAATAAAAATATTATACTATTATACTACTAGCTTTTACCCGCGACTTCATCCGCGTGTTAATCCAGGTAATAAACTACTCATGTGCAAAATATCATTGAAATCCATCCAGACGTTATTGCGTGATTGAGTAACAAACAAACATCCAAACCCTCGAATTTATAATATAAGTAGGATGAGTACCTACCATGATAAGCAAACCCAACAATCATAATCTTTAATTATAATCATAATCTTTATTTTCTCTTCACAAAACAAGACCTCGAATCGTATGTATGTACTGACAATAAAGAAATATGATTTATTTGGGTAAATTAAAGTAGCCATTATGGCAACCCTGAACCGTTCATCGTTAATCGTTATTTTATTTTAAGATAGTGAAAACACGTATCACAACTCAATATTCTTGGCATCACATCACTGAATTCATCACAAAACATCATAATCGGTGATCATCTGGCGTTGTAATAACGAAAGAAATGATAATTTCGCCTACTTACGTGTGAAATGTTATTCCTTCAATTTTTCGCTCACTCCGGCTTTTACAACCCAAAACACTGCAACCCACCATCGCACGTACACTAAATATTCTGTATTATCCAATTTTTATACGCAATAAACACTGTAAATTCACACAATCACAGAAAAATCCAAAAGACGCCAAGTTTGTTTGTCACAATCTGTTCTTGCCAAACAATAAAACCGGCCATGTCGACAAAGACAAAAACTATATATTCTGTCCTGTTTCTTTGCATGGGTTTGACAATTAACGATCTCGCTCTTTCAAGGAAGGTCATTTTAGTGGTTACATCTATAGGTGTATAATCTAAGTCTAGACCTCAGAGGAATAAACCTATAGAGTTCTTATATTGAGACAGAACAAAATACATATTTTCTAATCTACTTACTCTTAGTCAATAACAGCATAAGTCAGATTGAGATAGCGATAGAGTATCTGCACTGTCTTCAAACGTAGCGCGCCGGCAGTCAGTTTGTTTTCCAACCAGCTGGTGGGCTCAGTGCGTCAAGTGTTTTTAACGAAATATTTAGAAAATATAAAGTGTATAGTGTTTCTTTTTATTTGTCAGTGTGCTAAAATGACTATTGTATGTTTAGCTACCGGCTATTACTAGTCGAATGGGAGTTTTGGATGAAAACAATGAAAAAATATCTTTCCATCGGTAAGTGATTTTCAGCAAATTGATAAATATTTATGTTCTAACCCTATTTGAAGGTTTTATCAAGCGCTTTTTTATAAGTTTATGTTGTAACTGTAACATTTACCCACTTTATGGGGTTGTGGAATACAAAAGAATTAAATAATTTATAAAAAATGTCACAATATTATCACGTTTGGCATTTTGTTTACCACCGTAGTGTTGTAACACATCTAGCGTATATTATCGATTTATGACAAAAAATCTATTTCATATTAACGTTGATTTATTTATTTTGTTTCTTATATCAGATTTATATGTAGTTGTTGTAGCAAATAATAGATGTAAATTTTCTACAGCAGGAAAATAAAAAATACCACGTGGTTGTTTTATTTGACTTATCTGTTTAGTTTGTTGTTTCTCTTTTAGATTATTAATAAATTCATTTTGTTTTAGATTTCCAGAGCTAAATAAAAAATGGGTATAAAACATGAGACGTGTAGATTGGACGCCGTCGAAATTTGCTAGATTGTGTTCACTGCATTTCGAGCCTGCGTGTTATCAAGATGGATACTCTAGAAGAATTGTGCAATCTTACGCCTACGTTTTTTTTTGTTCCTTTAGATAATAAATACATTTGTGTGTGAGTGAATTTTTATTTGGAAATTTTTTTACACATTTACTTTAAATGTGTAACTATGTGAAAATTAAACGGTTGATTAAAATGACAGTTCTCATAGATGAGAAACTACTATTGAAATACATACTTAATATACATGCGTTTTCAAAGAAAAACCCGCATAGTTCCCATTCCTGTGGGATTTACGGGATCAAAAGTAATTTTTCCAAATTTCATTGTAATCGGTTTAGTAGTATTCGCGTGAAAGAGTAACAAACATCCATCCTCACAAACTTTCGCTTTATTAGTAGGATGTAAGGAAAATGTTTTCTTTAAGACTGTCCTTTTATGAACTTGTTAAAATTCATGCTGACTGTGCCTTTCTCCTCACTCCTTTAACTTTATTGATCTTTATTTTAAATTAGTTACATTTCAAGTTTTAAAATTTATTTTAAAATATACTAGCTTTCCGCCCGCGTTTTTAAAGAAAATCCCGCACAGTTCCCGTTCACGTGGGATTTCCGGTATAAAACCTATCCTATGTGTGTATGTACAAAATTTCATTGTAATCGGTTCAGTAGTGAAAGAGAAAATTTTCCATTCTCGCATAATTTCGCATTTATTATATTCGTAGGATTAAACAAATAATGTATTCAACTGAAATTTATGATTAATTTTGTTTTTTTTTTATTATTTATTATTTCACGAAACCGTAAATGCAAAATGCATTCACGATTTTATCGATTGAAGCACATCCCATCACTATCACCTTCTATCTATCTAAATACGTACCTATAGTAAAAATGGTGCCATGACTATGTTTAAACGTAGCTTGTAGTCTATAGCTATCTCATTCTTTCATACGACGTTTTCTTTAGATAGAGAGAAACAAATATATGTAAATTGTATACGCTCGATACAAGTACTCTATAGGTTTATTGCTCTGAGCTCTAGACAATATTGACGAGTCGCACTGAATTAATATTGTAATAATAATCCCCGTTTTCCAATTACAGAGCATAACGCGACTCAGTGCCGCACAATGCCGAATTATGCTGATGCTTAATTGGAACGTGAAACGCACCAGCAGGTTGCGCTAAGTTCAGTGTTGAAAAAAAAAAAATTCATAGAGTTCGCAATAACCTCTTAGGGCGTATTCAGAAAGAAAGCTTGAAACTTATAAGCGCTTATAAGCGCTTATCGGCGCTTATAAGCGCTGGTAACCCGAGCAGGAAAATATATGAACATGCGCTTATAAGCGCTGATAGGCGCCGACAAGTTTGTTGAAACTTGTTGAAACTTGTCGGCGCCTATCAGCGCTTATAAGCGCATGTTCATATATTTTCCTGCTCGGGTTACCAGCGCTTATAAGCGCCGATAAGCGCTTATAAGCGCTTATAAGTTTCAAGCTTTCTTTCTGAATACGCCCATAAATGTGTAAATAAAGTGGTATACATAATAAATAATATGTAATTTGTTGAAAAATATTTACGGTTATTTTAAGTAATTTGGATTTTGATTATTTCATTAACATTTTTTTCAATGTTTGTACCTTCATCCAAACTTATATTTATTTTTTTTAACACAATTTGAATTAACTTTGATTATTTCGAAAAAACTACAATGAAACGAAAGCTTTAAATTTTTTTCCAACAATTAATAATTACTAACGATAAATTGATTGCACGCATCAATTCACGCGCATTACTTTTTCTAGTGCTCGATTGTGCGAAGCATTGCTGTAGTTGGAACATTCAACGTTAAGCATTTGTGTTCGTGTTCGTGTTCGTGTTCGTGTTCGTGTTCGTACCTACCTTTCCTACCCTTTCACACCTACTTACCAAGTTAGGTGTGAAAGGGATAAAAAAACATACAGGCGTCATTCAAGGTCATATTTTCTTGTTACAAGTTAATGTTCATACTGAAATCTCCAGTGTATTAGCTGATATAAGCTTCTTGGTTTAGAGTATAATATATTCTATCTATAGAGTGCGAATAACCAAGTGGGAACAGTAGGCACAGGTAGGAACAACACGACTCTTGATTTTTATTCATATCTAGGAATAAACATGGTGAAATGTGCAGTTATATCTTGCAAAAACGATACTAGAAAATACACAAAATTTAAATCCAGTATCACATTTCATCGGTAAGTCGATTGTTATACTTATTTTAAGAAAATAAATCTAGCATCGCGGGGGTGAAGGGAAGGTGGAAGGCGGACACGCGCAGGCTCGCTCGCGCGCCTCACTGCCGCCATTTTATCGTAGTGATGCGACCTGATCAACGCTGTACTCGATATAAAGTTTACTAGAAGAACTATATTTTTACAAATTATTTATTTAACTTTAAAATTAAAACTCTTTTAAAAATATAAATAAATTTTTAAATAAATTTGTGGTGTGTTTTGTATGATACACTTTCTAATATTATGAATGCGAATGTATTATAGTGTAAATGTAAAGTATGTAATTTTACGATGTATTTTCTGAACCGCTAAATTGATTTTGAAGATTTTGATAGTAGAATGGATAAATCATAAAATGAAATAAAAAAATTATTAATATTATTTATTATATTATCATTTAAAATTATTAATTATTTCTTATTTTTATTTAACATTTTTAAAACATTAATATTATTATTATTGTTTGATTTATTATTAAAGAAATAGCACTAAACCCGACCTTTTATTTTATTAACTTTATTATTTAAAAAGTACTCACGTTTATCTGATATTCCAATTAAACATATTTTTTTAAAGTACTTATAATTAATAGAAGAAATATTCAAATGGAGTAAACAAACTTAATTCAGTTGGTAAGCAAATTTAAAATTACATATTTATACTTTATTCATATATTTTTCCTTTAATAACTTATTGAACATTTAATTTACTTATGATACATATTTATTTACACAACTTATAGATAGTTCAATACGCAATTGATACCTACCCATCCCTATATTTTGTCCCACACACATCGATAAAGTATCTATAGCTCATCTGCCTACGATGCGCACTAAGCAATTTGTGCAATACACGCGCTCTATACTATTGTATTAATATAATATATACTCTAAGGGCGTATTCAGAAAGAAAGTTCCAACAAGTTTCAACAAACTTGTCGGCGCCGATCAGCGCTTATAAGCGCATGTTCATATATTTTCCTGCGCGGGTTACCAGCGCTTATAAGCGCCGATAAGCGCTTATAAGCGCTTATAAGTTTCAAGCTTTCTTTCTGAATACGCCCTAAGATTGTAATATTATTATATACTCTGTCCATTATATTATTTGCTTTTTGACAGCTACACGCCTATGAAGGATTGTATTGTCTATGTTAAAATGTCATACAAATAATTATCGTTCTTCATGGACAGGTCCCGCCCACTTAGTGATGTCTACACAGAATTATTCAATGATGGGTCGATAGATTATAATAATCGATAGAAATACTCTGTAAAATATATCCGATGCAGAAAAACTCTTCTATTATGTTATATAATTTAAACGTAAAGACAACCAAATTTTAAGATAGAAACCAATAAATAATAAAATATTAGTTTAGTTTAGTTTTAACATACAATGCATAGATATGTGGTCTTATTATTACATATCTTATTAGTACGTTTACGTTGTAATTATTATTTACGTACCTGATTCGATTTATGATAATATTTTTAATTTATAATTGAAATGGTATCACAATCGATAATCTTTTGAACATCACTTCTGGTATCACCCGTCGAGCTGTCAAAAAGCAATTCTTATAGTGGACAGACTATAAATACTCTAAGCTTCTTGGTTATTTCCAAGTTATTTATCTCTCTTTCTTTATCGAGTGTCAACTGTCTATAATAGTGTCAACTGTCAAAAATGTTAATTCTTCTTTTCTGTCAATGCGGTGTAAACACTCAATAAAATTAAAATCAATTAATTATTAAATAAAGCTAAGAATTACATTTAATAGATAAATGGAAAAGTGAACAAAATGAATATGTCGTCCAAGTCTATCGTGCATTGCTTGATAATATTAACTGTGACCATAATATCTACTAGTCAAGCGATAGAAGTACGTAAATTTTTATACGAAAATTGGATAGCTTTTCATAATCATATTCTTAAATTAAATTGTTGTTTTAGATTCCAGAACAGTTCCAGAAGTCGAACCACACAAATAATTGGGCTGTTTTAGTAGATACATCACGGTTTTGGTTTAATTACCGGCACGTAGCCAATGTGCTGTCCATATATCGCAGTGTTAAGAGATTAGGAATTCCAGATAGCCAGATTATACTAATGATTTCGGATGATATGGCTTGCAATCCAAGGAATCCACGGCCAGCCACAATTTTTAATAATGCTCATGAACAAATTAATGTTTATGGTGATGATGTTGAAGTAGATTATCGAGGATATGAGGTAATATCGTATTTTGTAGTTTACAATTAACATAAGTACCTTGTTAAAGCATTTGATCTTGTAGGAACCTTGTCAGGTAGAAATATATTTATAGTTGACAAATGACAATAGAGCACCTTTTTGAATCAAGTACTATGATATTTTTGTTGCACATAAATATTTGCAACAGATTAGATTTGAAGCCCAATTCAACACTTTTACCTTTCCATAAAGATGCCTCAGAATTTTATTTAATTTGCTTTAAAATTCTATTAAGAAATACATTAAATCTGATACTTGAAAAACAAACAATATTTTACAGGTTTCAGTTGAGAACTTTGTCCGCTTGCTGACAGGAAGAGTTCCACCTGACACACCAAGGTCTAAAAGACTGCTAACAGATGAAGGCAGTAATATTCTCATTTATTTAACTGGTCATGGAGGTGATGGCTTTTTGAAGTTTCAAGACTCGGAGGAAATAACCAGTCAGGAATTGGCTGATGCGCTTGAACAAATGTGGCAGAAAAGAAGGTAATAGGAATTGTAAATTAATCTTTAATTATTTTATCACCAAGCATTTGAAAGTGAAAGTACTCAGTGTAGTACTGCAATTTTAAATCATAAAAATTGGGAGAGAATTTGTATTAATTATTTTCAATTAAAACTTTTTAATGTAAAATAAAATAGGTTGTTAAAAATACCATGATAAATCCAGTCATATGTAAAATGAATGCCATACATATGTTGTTGTATGTGTTGTATGTTGACGACACTAAAATCCCTTTCAGTCAGTCTGTTAAAAACCTAGGTGTCCATATAGATTCTACACTTTCCTGGCATGAGCACATGAAACATGTTAGTAAAAAGTTATTTGCGGCATACCACTCCCTTAAGCGATTACGAAACTTTCTTCCGATTCCGACCAAAATTTTGTTAGCGCAATCACTCCTTCTTCCCATCCTCGACTACGCTGATGTCAGTTTCTGTGACCTAACTGGAATCCAGCTTGACAAGCTTGAGCGATTTCAGAACTTGTGCATCCGTTTTATCTTTGGATTGCGCAAGTTTGACCACGTCTCCGCTTATCGTCACAGGCTGAAATGGCTGCCTATCAGATATCGCCGGGATGCTCATGTGCTGCATCTATTGTTTGGAATTTTATTCGATCCCAGAACCCCGCCCTATTTAAAAAATAATTTTGAATACGCTCGTAATCATGGGTTGAATTTGAGATCGAACGATACTTGCCTCCTTAATGTACCTATACATAAAACAAAATTTGTTAACACCTCATTCACTGTCAAAGCTATTAGACTATGGAATCAATTACCAATAGCCATACGCAAAGCTAGATCCATTGATGTTTTCAAAAACATGCTCTTTGATTACCACATGTCCTTAATTAAGTGATGACTTTATATATTCTTTCTCTTATCTGTATTTATTTATTTTATTATCTATTATTTTCTTTATTGTTGTAAATTATGTATTATTTATATTCCTACTTTCTTAGTATTACTATATTACTATTATATCTGTGGTGTTTGGTATATACCTCGTAAGTGCAAAAATGGCCATTTTTTGTTTTCTGGCCATCTATACTGATAAAAACGTCCTCTTTCGTTTGGTCTATGTCACATAAGCCTACTGATAGTAGAAATACCTTAAATAGGTTGTATCAAAACCCCTTAAGTACAAAAAAAATATTTTTATTTGATACAAATATATTAATATAACTTAACATAGACTTGTAAAACGAATACTCAATCAACGAACGGCCATTTACAACGTAAGAGCACTTAACATAATTAGATCAAACTTGAATAATTATTATCATCACTTAACTTATTTGTACCAAATCAAATAAAATTATTTGTGAACTTAACAGGTCTTCTCCCTACTTAAGAGCGAGCGCGCACGAGCAACTTTGTCTCCGCAACTATTTTGTCTCTCCACCCATGGGCTAGTATGAAAGTGCGCGCACGTGGCGACGCAACTCCCCATATTGATGGGAGAGACAAAATAGTTGCGGAGACAAAGTTGCTCGTGCGCGCTAGCTCTAAATATAACGTTATTTGGCACATAATTTAAATCTTCAGACATTAGGTCTGAAGCCTATTGTCTATAAAGAAACATGCATATGTGATGCAAGATCTCTTAGACTTAGTGTGTTCAGAAACGTTTACCAATCTTTAAATCGATTTAAAGATTGGTAAACGTTTAAAAATCCAAGTAACGATACCTACATGCATAAGGTTTGATTCTTTGTCCCTTCAAATTCATTCTTTCGTGTCAGATTAGAATAGATTTAGAAAAATCGGAGCATAAGGCAACATTTCACTATGAAACTAAAAGATAAAAGCTGTTTGTTTACAGATTCCAAATTTAACTGCATCTGTAGCCTTTTATAAAAGAAACTTTGGACTTTTAATTTAAAAATCCGCAAAGTTACTACTAAACGAACATTCCATTATGTTATGTATTAAGGAATAGCTCAAAGAGGTGCGGATGAAATCGCATCGTGCTTATGGCATTTTATTAACGGTTTAGCAGAAGAAGTAGAGTAAGCTTATTTTATATTCAGTGTTGTTCAGGTCAAAAACGGTATAATATCTTGCCTGTTAAGCAGATATTGAAAGATTCATTCAAAAAAGAAACAGCACGTAGATTTTAAATACTGTTTGAGTGAAAATGAAGAGTTTCTGTATTTCTGGTTTAAGAGAACTGAGAAAAGAGAGAAGTCTCCGAAGTGGCTTTGCCATTGGCCTCTAATGAGCCTATTAATATCAATGCTCTGAAATTCAAAGATCTCTTAGATCTCCTGCCAATAAGTGATCCAATTTATGATGATTATTTCAAATCATTGTCTCATGGTCCGACTAGAAACAATCTTATGACTTTCAGTGACAGTGATGACGACTATGAATGAATGTTGTAGTGGTACGTTGTACAAATAAATTTTATTTGACTTGATCCAGCTCGTAACTATTTGCAGGGTAAGGGCATCTTCTCACAAGGAGAAGGCATGAGCAGTAATCACCACGCTTGCTCACTGCTGGTTGGTGATTTCAAACCAAAATCCCGGTTGCCATCACGATGTTTTCCTGTTATTAGAAATGATGATGTTTTCTTGTTATAGAAGATGTATCTCTGGTTATTAGAGAATCTACTTATGCATCCGAAAAAGACACATTGGTACATGTCGGTTGATGGGATCGATCCCGCAGCATCTAGCACGGCAGGCAAGCGAACTACCGTGACTTCTGAACCACAGACACACACACACACACTACTTTTAGGATTTTACTTTGTAGAGAGAGTATCAGAGAATTGCATATTGCACGCAAATCACAATATTTCCTGGCTTTTTTATGACGAATAGGAATGTGATTTGCCACAAATAAGTACTTATTTGTGGCAAATCACACTCCTATTCGTTTTTGTTTTTATATATGGTTAAATCTATTTGTATGGAAGACGTTTCCCCATAATATTTGTTTTTTAATGTCTGTTTATGTCTTCGTCGAAAAAAAAAATGAAAAATCCTTTCAATTAAGGTAACAAGATAAAAAGTAAAACAACTAAAACCCAACTACGACAAAAAACGACGCTGAAAAAGTATAAAACAAAAGTTAAATTGATGAACTAATAAAGAAGCTATGAACGAAAAGATGTGAATTATATGCAATCAGCCCATGAATACAGGTAAAGTCACAAGGAAATGCTAGTAATATATATATATATTCAAAATGTGCAAGTAAAAAGCTTTCAAATGATACCAAACACGGCATATTTATCTTAACTTTATTTTTTTACTCTGTATGTTTTGTCCGCTAGAGGGCGCCACATTAGATTTTGTGAAGCCCCATATAGCCTATAACCAGCGGACAATTAAGACGCTTCTAATGATATGCCATTTGTCGAATTCTGATAAGTAGTTTAGAAGTTACGAGGGAACAGATGAACATACATACATACATACATACATACATACATACATACATACATACATATATACATACATACATACATACATACATACATAGCCTGTCAAAATCATAACCCTCCTTTTGCTTTGCCGTAGTCGGGTAAAAATAGGAATAAATACTAATTAAGAGTACAAATAAATATGCTCTAATCCACTTAAGTACACACGTTTTAGACATTTTCACATCATTTTCACATTTTTTTCTTTTGGTACAAACATGTTAAGTAACAATTACTCTTGAACTAGAACATTTTTTTTTTTTTTTTGTAAGTGTTCAAAACTTGAACATAATAGACATTTAAATATCATAAATTTGTTTTACTCAAGAGTTTATTCCGATCTGTAGCAACAGGGTAGCAACCGTGAAAACTTTCAAACGCTCATACTCAAAAATCACCATTTTGCACTTAAGTGGTACGTACCAAATACCACAGATATATATTGCTTTGGTATGCACCACCTACTTGTATTCTTTCTTTGTTACTGTTTTCCTTGGTTGGGTTACCTGGAAGAGATGGCTTTGTAGCCATAAGGTCGCCTATTGTGCAATTTGATGTATATTTTACTTAATGTTATTTCATTATTTTGGTGTGTACAATAAAGCTTTCATTCATTCATTCATTCATTCATTCATTCATTCACATATTATTATATTTTATCTGACCAATCATTTAAAATAAAAAGATGTGTGGCACTCAGGGAATGCCGCGGTAAAGCTATTGCATAGCATGCCTTCAAGCCACACCTCCGCGTCTGTCGGAATGGGGAGCGTGAGGTTTTATCATTACGGAATTTCTCGGTCCCCGCGCTCAAGGCCCGCGATAGAAGCTATGCAATAGCTTTATAACACCATGTTGATTTATTTTGTCTTATTTCCAGATACAATGAAATATTTTTCATAATAGACACATGTCAGGCGTCTTCAATGTATGAGAAGTTTTATTCACCAAACATTTTAGCTACTGCTAGCAGTCTGGTGGGAGAAGATTCACTTTCTGTAAGTTATTTATTTCTAACTATACCATATTCAAACTCAAACTCAAACATTTATTTATTCAATTAGACTTCTTCGAGAAGCACTTTTGAAACGTCAATACATATTTTTTACATTTACCACCGATTCGGAAAGCAGTATCTATGGAGAAGAACCGGCAAGAAACTCCATAGTTGGTCTTTTAAATCATATCAGTATTACAATTTAATTTTACAAAATATGTAACTGTATATTATCATAATATGCCAGAGAACTGTCCTGTGGTATTAACCCATTGAGCCCCGAACGGCCAGATCCGACCGCGACACAATAGATTTTCTATTGTGTCTGTGATTCCAGGGCCTGATGGATTAAAAGGAGAATAAGAATTATTTGTTTTTAAGTCTGTAACTCCATCCTGATTTCCAATAAAGACAATCCGGCTATCTATCACATGAAACTAATAAATAAGAAAAATTTTATATTAATTGTATTTAAAATAAGTATTTTATTAGAGTAAAAACTTACAATATACAATATCGATATATAAATTAATATGTATAGTATTAATTTTAATTATCTAGATTCGTTAATAATTAAAAAAATGTTTTCAGCATCATGTGGACTCTGCAATCGGAGTGTACATTATTGACAGATACACATATTATGTGCTAGAGTTTTTAGAAAATGTCCATCCAAATAGTAAGAAAACTATGTCTGAATTTGTGAGTATAATCTTTATTGTTATAGATTGATAGCTATAACACTTTATTGCCTACAATATAATGTCCTATACTTTTACGAACATAATTAATTCAATCCATTTTATATTTTCAATTATATCTTTCTCATGACATCAAATGATTGAATTTTACGAATTTTCGTCAAATGTAAAAAAAAATCTGTAAGCATCAATTGATTCACTTCTATTATTTCACAATGGTGACTTTTATATTTATTGTAATTGCTTACAAAATTAATTATTTTCAACTATATTTAAATTGTTTCAGTTGGCAGTATGTCCAAAACATGCTTGTATATCTACAGTAGGAGTACGTCGAGATTTGTTCAAACGTGACCCCAGTAAAGTGCCTATAACTGACTTCTTTGGCTCTGTAAGACCTGTGATAATCACTACAGAGCCTATTAATATTATTGATATACCAAAGAGGAAAAAAGTTAAGACTGAGTAAGTGTTTAACCTTCTTGCTTATGTTCGTAGTTTATGTTGAATGCTTTATAAAAAGTTAATCATTTCTTCCTTAGAGAGTTTATAGACTGTAGCTTCTCTTGCTTCATAAATATTTGTTTAAAGGTAAATCTGACAAATGAGATATGCATTACATCGAAAAAATTCATAAGCAAATTAAATTTCAACTGAAAAGTACATTTTTTTCTTGTTTGAGCTTCAAGAACTAAATTATTCGATTATGGCTAATGTTTCTTCTTTTGACAGGAACATAACATCGCGCGAGAAAAGGGCATATCTACCTCAATTTCCAATGCATTTAGTTTCTCAAAATACATAGCATACTATTAATCATAATATACTGTTACCAAATAAAATATTTAACAAATAATTTCTGACGTTTTATTTCAAGAATCACACCCTTAATTATTTTGTTATACATGCTTATACAATTTTATTGTTACTGTGAATAATGTTCTATCTTTAATAAGTAGGTACCTGTTATACATATTTTATTGTAAAAAATCAGGGACTCTTGTGTAAAATTATCTATTATTCAGGTTTAAATGTTGTGAAAATTATATTTGTAAATGTAGGCTCTTAGGCTGACACTAATTTTCTTTTTAATTACCATTCATAATTCCTGCAATTAAGTCTGCAATATACATCTATAGATAAAGAAATAATGTGGTATGGGTAAATAAAACAAACATTCCATTATATAATTATTTATTTCTCTATTATACTAAGAATAAAATTTCTTTAAGAACAACATAACACAACCGACCCTTCCTAAACGGGATACATAATTAATTAGCAACAAGTACACGGCACTACATCTCATTCTGATATGAGATCAATTTCTAAGAGACTATAGCACCATTCCAGTTACGTTCATAGGCCATATCTTTTGGTCTATTCCTTCCATTGTCTACAACTACGGAAATCTCATTTTAATCTATACATAAGCAGTTTTCTTAGTGACTAAATTTAAATTTTCATGGATACTCATACTTTTAGATATCATTGGATAATAAAAAAACGACAAAACTCGATATCCACAGACAAACATAGACCGCAATTCGTTGCTACATTACAATTTAACATTGTTCACTCCTAGCAAAATAAATCGAGCAAATTAATCACAAACTTTGATTCCCAATATTAAGCATTATTAATAAAATTAATATGGGCTCTAAATGTCGAGCTTAATTTAAAAATATAGGAAGTTTATCATAACAGCTTATGTTTTTAAAGATAATTATTATTTAGTTGTTCTCGGTGGCCTTTTAAAAGAATGATTTAATCTTAAACTATTAATATATAAAATGAAAAAATCCATAAAAGGCAGAATTGATCAATAATTTTAAACTACAATATATACAAGTAATTTTTCTTAAAACATCAACACTATAATAAATGTAACATAAAAATAAATATTAATTCAACATTAAATCATAATATTAATTTGGTCTAACTATGCATTTACAAAATTTACAATCGTAAATTGAAACAAGACTTAGGTATGACTTTACACAACATAAATAACATCAACAACTAGTAAGGTTAGCACGAACTATGGGCAAGTACCTTTTTTTAACGTATTTCTTGCAAAAGGTAACATGGAATTGTAGTGTAAGAAGAATATAATAAATACCTTTATTTTGTAGATAACACGTCTTACAATAATTTTATAATAAGAAATCTAATTTTACTATCTACTGAAACTTTGTGCGTTAGCTATGGGTAATAAATTAAATTAACAAAATTAGAGGCGGTATAAAAATATACTGATATATTAACTTTATGCAGCTTTTATGATCGTTATATACGTACTTTATATAGATAAATAATATTATATACAATAATGTTCATAACTTTAAGTAAGTTCAAATAGCTCTATCGGTGTGATCATATTTTATAAGGGTTAATGAAGTGGTTCAACATCCGAAATATTTTCTACAACATTTTTAACCTCACATTATGTAGGTTTTTAACTTACCCTGCATTTTGCATGTAATGTGTAATTTAGATACTAATGCACTTACTAAACCAGCTAAAGTGATGCTAGTTCAGGCAATAGAAGGATTGAGATTATAAACATTTTTAAATCTTCTATAGGTAGGTACATTTTTTACAACGTAACAATCAGAAAGTAAAAGCAGGCCTCCGTCACTCGCTCAAGGTCGCGCTATAAGCGCCTACCGCACAGTAGGTCGGTACCGACCCAAGCGGCAGTTGGTTGGCACACGCGAGACTGCGCACCCGCGTCACGTTTCCCGCGCTCGCTACCAAGATGCCCGGATTTTGCGATGTGGACGGGTGTCGGAGTTCAAGAGTGAATAACAAGGAATTGTCTTTTTTCCAATTGCCTAAACAGGAACAAACCTACCAGGCTACTTTTTATCCAGGAGACACATATAGCGGGTCCACGCGGGTGAAACCGAAGGAAACAACTACTATCAATAAGATTTCATTTTTTTATTGTATAATGTAACAAATATAATTGACAATAAAAAATTAAGTGTTTCAGCAACTCTGTTTAATTTACGCGTTGTACAACCCTAAAGTTTTCGTTTGATGACGCAATCACGCGGCGTGCGCGGGAAACTCGCTTCTCGATGCGTGTTCGTAGAGTACATTTCTTACTGCAGCCGAGTTGCGGCGCATTTTGTAGGTAAATATAGCGTAGGTATTTTAGCTTTTGTATGGGAGTGATGTATCTGTTACGAAGTAACTATTCTCTAATCTGTGGTAAAAGGATTATTCTTATCTAAAACGATGTAAGAGATAATATAAGATAGGTAAATTTAAAAATTTAACAGCAAAATTTAAGGAAAACTATATCGATTTGATCTACGGATGTTTTCAACACAATATAACAGAAAATGTTGTGTTTTGGAATACCTAGTAAAGTCTTTGATTTATAAAATATATAAACCGAATAAAAATTTAACATTCCTGTGTGTGTTATTTTAATTCAAATGCAATTTACAATACCTACCTGGGTAGGTATACCTCCATAATAAAAATAAAGGCAATTTGATTAATAAAGATGATGTATATAAATCATCAATAATAATGATATTTGAGGAAACAAGCGTATATTTAAGGAATGTTAGATCAATTTCAATTGAATCAACATAAACTATGTAATAACAAACATGTCATGACGTAGGTAGATCATTTTTATTCTACGGAAGCACGTTGTAGTGAATTGGGCTAATTCATACATACAAGAGCTATTAATTACTTAAATGTGTAAGTTTCCTAATGCTTTGATGTAAAGATTATTTTTATTAGATAGATATATTCATTAAAGTCCACAATATTTCATATTAACAAACAAATAAATAAAACGGTAACACGAGATAAACGTAACAGATTATTTTAGAAACTTTACACAGATAAAATATCGAAAATTGACAACAACAAATTGTTATACGTACACACATACGTACACATTTCACGTACCATCATTGTTCATACATTATCGCTAAAACGTAGAATTAGGGTAATCAAATTAGTATTGACTATACCTACTAAACCCCACGAATTATTTTCAGTCTTTCTTAATATCTCTAACCAACAAATACTGACCATTTATTTTGGTTCCAACTAGCAATAATTCACACTCATTTAGTTCAGCCGCGAGTGCTGCCATCTTCTGTTTGAATTATGTCGTAGTAACTGTCCACTGTGTAGTTGAAGAGCTGGAAATCGTTTCTGAAAAATGATACATTGTCTTGGATATTATTTCACGTGAGAAGATACTACTAGCGGTGTCGTGTTGACGATAAATTACAAACGCGGCGATTATAAACATCCGCAATATATTAGTCCGTTTATGGATAGTGTATTGACATTAAAGAAGCAATAAAAATGTTTTCCTCACATCAATCAAGACACATCATATACGTACATTTTGGTACATAATAATATATCCTTTTCCTAGTGAGATTACTAAGATCTACTGAAACACAAATTAAAATGGACAATATGCTTATTTACTTCTGACTCTTTAATCTGGACAAAAGAGACAAGATTTCTTGACCCAATAAAAAATATACTATATAATATATATAATCAAAAGAAGCGTACCTTGTATCTTTAAATAGACAACAGTTTGTGTATCAAGTACAGAGTACTGTCGCTTATTCTAACAATAAGACCGTTCTTGATTATTCTGACCTTTATCTACTACTATACTACACTTACTAGCACCTTGTGATTGTTCTATTATAAAATGTGAAAAAAAAATCTATTTCAATGATTTCATTCGATAATGATGTAGTTAACTATGTTTCTAACGATAGAAGAATTTTTTAAATCGATAGGGAAGTTTTTCAGTTTATTCGTAACAAATGAAAATACAAAAAAAAAAACTTTGTGTTAATTTTTGTTTGGAAAAATAACTTACTTGTATAAATTATAGAGACCATCCAGTTGAGACTTTTTCAGCCTGGAGTAAAGGTGGTTGATATTATTCAACGTGCCTCCCTTGCCGCTGTTTCGCCACTCCGGTTTGATTATGTCTTGAAGTCGCGCCATTTGGATCAAGAACCTCTGATCCTCCTATAATAAAGAAAATGGAATGTAGAAAAAATTATATTTTTTTATATTTTGTATCGCTGTTGGTCGCAATGGCATCTGGGACGTCACCAAATTTCACAAAGGAGACCTATCGATGAAATCCACTCTACAAAATAATCTTCTATATTTTACCCGTTAATAATACCTAACACATTTCTATGCTTTATTAGGTACGGTCTATTTCATATATTTTACCTTTACTTCGTTTAAAAAAATTGACAATTGTCAAAAAAATCCTCTAATTGGAATTATGTACCCACGTACAATCAATACAAGAAAGAGGTCGTAAAGCACATTTAGCACAAAAGCTTTAGCTAGGTTAGAAATAATAATGATGTGTATTCACCCTTAGTTTTAATGTAGAGTACACATCATTATAATATTATTTGCTGGCAGAGTTTCTTACGAATAAAACCTTACACGTTAACGATTATTTGATTTATTTTCGTAGATTGTTCCCCGATATTTTGAATGCTAACATTCAACCATTTTTTATCGATGTAATTATCGTAAATAAATACAAAGAAGAGACCTTTTAAAAGTAATGTAGGTACATAAAATATATTCATTTGATAAAATGAACGATATAAAGCAGTTTGGTGTCCTTGAGGCTTAATGCAGGTAAATTTAAGTTTTACCATGGTTTTACTGATCTTTTTTATGGGTCGAAAGGTGATCCTCTATCGTGCTCTACCAGACCGACACTTTTTTAATTATATCGAAATAAGGGAGGAACTAGATATCCCAGTTATTGCATAAGCAAGGGAAGAGAATTAAATATTTTATAAAAAATTATGTATTACAGTCGTAAAATCATCATCAATTATGAATCACTGAAAGAAGGTCATAACATCTCTACGATTTAATCTAAAAAGTAAAGAATACAATTAAATAATATTCTTAAACACTTACGTCAAGGGTTTCAAATTTAAGAATGATGTCGAAGTTAAACTTGCAAGGCGTGCAGAAGTTCGTGTAGGGAGTCCAGTGCATGTCGAGGACTCGCCTCGCCTTCGCTTCGTCCAGTATATACGAGACGAACTCTTCGAAGACGGGATACCGTTCTGTTGGCGCTGGTTTTGCATCTGTTGCCTGTGGAGACACGAACAGTACAAATATTTAGTTGCCAGCAGTAAGTAAGTAAGTTTTAAAGTGATATAGACGTTTTGTTGGTTAGTAGGTAAATACTTCGAGTACAGAAAGATAAGTAGTGCGCAATTCACAAAAATTAATTAAAAAAAAAAATAACCAAAATTAATAACCTGTCTTTTTCACCCGCTTCTAATTATTGTTACCCTGCAGAAAAGGAATAAGCTGATGATGATATCGAAGCACATAATATTCTTACCGTTAACGGTAACTGTGCTTAAGCACAGAACATATTTTTCATTATAAATGTAGAAAAAGAAAATACCTAAGAGACTGTTCGGTTATAATAAAATAACAAGGTAGTAGAGAATAAATAAAAGATAAAAATAAATTGCAAGAACTCCGCTTTATCTGACCACGAAGTCATATCACGACAGGGTCATTAAAGAAAAAAATGGCGATGTACAAGCTTATTGCAATTCCTAGAACACAGATTTACAATAAGATAATTTTATAGACTTAGAAATAGTCGTGCCGTTTACAGTACCGGGAATATAAGACTACTGACTATAAGAGCTACTTGAAATTGAAGAATAAACGTGGGTTTGTTTGTTGAATTCGACTTTTCTAAAAATACAGACGCTCTCAATTATCGATGTAATTTAAGACCCTATTATAAGATAACGTTCCGAATAGTAAAAAAAAAACAATAAGTAATTAAAAAAAATTGAAATCGCCTACCTTCCTATACTTCTTTATAATCCTTTGCCCCATTTTGTCGTGAAAGGACTTCGGCCACGCATGAACGATTTTGTCATTGTACGCGGAGGCCAATCTTTCCAACGGGTGCCTCACTATAAGGAAGGTAAGTGAGTCTCCTTGAGCCTTTCTGAGCATCTCAACAGTTGGTCTCGCGTATCTCTTTCTTGCCAACTCCAAGGGCACCTCTTTGGTTCTATTTAAAAACGCTGCAGTGTAGTTTGCCATCAAATTGAAGTTATACATCCATGATGTTGACGCCGCTTTGAAAATGTTACACCTGTGAGAGATGTTTCGATTTATTGTTTCATATACCTATAGTTCTGTGAATTTAGCAGTTTATTGCAGACGTTTATGTTTTCTATGAAAATAGGTTTAAAAAATAATTATAATAAAGATAAGATTAAAATAAAATGACCTACCTACATCTAATTTTGTATATTTTGAGTTCGATGTAAAAAATATACAATACATCAATTGGTGCAAATAAAATAACTTGTAATAATATGATGATATGTACATTAAATTTACAATTTACATCAGTCATCAACATGTTACTGCTTCGCGTGCACCGATTTCCAGATAAGCTGACTTGTGCAATCAAGGTCAAGTTAAAAATTTAATAATTCTACATTCCTATTAGATAACTATTCTTTCTTTTTATTATTTATATTAATGTACATGTGCAAACCAAAGGCATTCAAATGCAATATGCAGTTTCAAGTACACTTAATTTTATAGATCAATGTCTGCTGCATATTATCCAAGTAAAAGTTATAAGATTTTTATCTCATCTTATCCACCACATTAGAAAGAGACAGCACTACTTCAAGTAACGTTACTTATTTTGAAATGAGCATTATTGTGTCATGCTCACCATATAACGTGGTACTGTCGGTTGATGAGATATTCCCACGCATACGCCTTCTGACTAGACCCATCTAAGCCGAGCCTCGAGCACTCGTTGCTCAAGTAATTCCTTCTAGCTTCCATTCTAGCGCCGACTTCCAGAAACTTCTCCCGTGGGAGGAGCCCATCATCATGAGTACCGTTCTCGAAGACGAACTGTAACAATAAATATAAGAATTAAATATAACCATCAAACGTAAATCGTGTTAAGTTACATATTGTATCGAACCGTGGAATAACAATGTAGACGGCTCTATTGTTAGCACTTAGCAGTTCGTAGTTTTATTTTATTTTTATTTTTTATATTGTCCGAACAATTCTTTAAATCGTGGTATTTAGACCACATCAATCATCCGACAAATGGTATTGTATCGATATGAGGTTTCTTGGCGATCTTCAATATACAGTTATAATGGATACAGCAATAAAGTAACATTTTTATTATTATTTCACTCAAAGCGCACAACTCTATCTATAAGATAAACCTAATTTAACAGCATATTTTTAATAAATTCAAAGGAATATTCCAATATCAGGCTCATATATCACCGCAGTCCGCATAATATACTTGTATAATATTTATATCGAAATTCAAATTATGCAATATTTTCTTTTCGAATATCATTAGCAGTAGTCGAATCTTGGTTCTGGTTTGAAAGTCAAAGAGCTTTTGACCTTAATTTCACGCAGTTCAGATTAACACTTAATTAACATAAATTCATTCATTAATTACCGAAATAAGCGGAGCATTTAAAATTTGCCTTAAAATTATATTAACTCGTTGAAAAAAGCTTTCTCATTGTTGGAAATTAAAAATAAATAGGTACATTACATTTCCACGCTCCACGGGCTTAATGAATAAAGAATTTTTTAACCTAGTAGCATATACATTTAAAAGAGTATGTGGGGTAATTTCATATAGTTTATTATTGTCATGCAACACGCCATTCGAGAATAATTTGTCACGTATGTATTCATAGATTGTTTTTATGATAAGCTATATTTCATTACCGAGTATAGTTTTTCAGTTCAGGCACATTTTTCCAGCTAATAAATTTACTTTTCTGCGTCTTGACAACATAAATAATAAATATACTTAATACACGATAATCAGAGTTATTTCTTAGAAAAGAACTTACAAATTTTGTAAACGTTCGATGGATTAAGTTGAATCGAAAATGTAAAACAAACTAGGTGCCAAATTGTCCAGCCGTTCTCGAATTTCACACAGCATCACATTTGGATTAGTCAATTTTGTTATAATAGATTATACAACAAAGCAACAAACAACGGTCGGTATCTTTATTATATTTTGCTGATACAGTTGTTTATGGCCGGATAATCCAAGATTATTCTACATTACATTATTCAAATCTTATCAAATAATTACTATAATTATAATATTTATTGGTCAATATAATTGATTTGGATTATTCTCTTTTATTATTAATTTATTAATTATTATAATCAACATAATATCTCGAGGCTTATAGACCGTACTAGGTACCTAAAGCCCTCTGATAATAATTTTGAAAAACCAGGACGTCTAGAATGTGTTGTTTGTGTGTATTTTTATTCTATTTTATTAAATGACAATAAACATTAGTTCTTAATATTAATATGATTCATTACAAGAAAAGAAACGACGTAGTTATAATAATTATGAATTACTAGGTAATTAGTATACGCTTGCTTTCGTAAATTTCCTTTATCAGCGATTTAAAAATTAAAATTTTAAATTTATTAAAGACAAGCCAATTGTTTTATTGTTGACCTGTAAACCAATTAATAACGTAACAGATATTACCGGTCTATCCCGTAATACTTGTAATAGTTATGATTAATTATTTTATATTTAGTCGTCATGCTTTTTATAGTCCCGTACAAAGTAAAAGATACAAAATAAATAATACAGACAATACTTATTTTCTTAGTATATTAAACTAAAGAAAGAACTTAGAATACTGGTAAAAAGTAAGCGATTAAAAAAAAAAACCGGACGGTAAATGACAAACAAGGTACGGAACCATTTCCTCTGATTTTTTATTATTAGGATACTAGCTGTGTCCCGCGGTTTAACCCGCAATGCTCCGCTCCTATTGGTCTAAGCGTGATGATATAATATAGCCTATCCCAGTTCCCCAGATTAGTGCGTTCACACAAACAAACAAACTCTTCAGCTTTATAATATTAGTAGGTACAGATTATAAGGGCAGTATAAAACCATTATAAAACGCATGAAGGTTATAAAACATGTATGAGAATATAGAAGTGCATTATGTAGATCATTGTTCATATCCATCGCTATTCACAACACGAATCTTTTGTCGACATGCGAAGTAATTCACTTTCAAATGAATTTATACGAAAGTAATAAAATGTCTAACGGATCACAATTTAGTCCCTCCTCCGTATGTATTATCCTATTTTCCTTGAACTTTCTCACTCGTGACCGTAACGACAAAAACGCAAAATAATTCTGAACTTACAAATATATTATATTGTACGTTTTCATCGGTAGTTATGAGTTTAGTGCGTCAAATGTTTTTAATATCTTAAAATCTGAATTCTAAATGATAATGGTGTCTTGGAAATTGGCAAGATTAGAATTTGATGGGTCAGCTAGTTCTATATTTATTTAGAAAGATTTAGATATTATACTACTGAGTAAGAAAAATCGAAATTAATAAACATATTAATATACAATGTTATTTGTTACCTTGAACTACAAAATACATAAAAAAAATGAAAACGTCTCACCTTGTCTTATAGCTCACGCAAATCGTGGCGTGTGCAAAACTTAAAAACAGTTGTTACAATTTAGTGAATTTACAAAATTAACAAAAACTAATTGTATCGACGCGACGTAGAATTATGCATAGCTATTATTTTTTGTTTTATTTTTTTATGTTTTATGTTAAAATTTATCGAATGCATTTGTAGAAATACAATCTGTGACCTCTCAAATTGTAATAGCTGCAATATTATGTAGTAACATTCTAACTAACAATTTAACAAATCAACGATGTAGTCAAAAGAGAGAAATTTTTATCAATTAATTACTAAATTGCCACGGAACCCTGGACTGTGTCAAGGTCAATCTAGGTCAAGATTATACCTACGTTTTTAATATTTATATATTACATATAAGACACGCAACATTATGGCTAATTGTTACTAGGTATTTCTATTTGATTATTTTCTTATTTCTAGCAGCGGTTAGCTTTGACACAGTTCTACGTAACATAAAGTTGCTAGGTTATCTTTAGCTATCCATCGCTTAGAATGTATTTGAAGCTTTTTCTTTATGATATTTCTTCAAGTCTTTATTAAAATATAGAAATTTTTTAAATGTAAGTTAAACCTAAAGTTTTAAATTTATTTTCAGGTAACTCCTCCGTTTTGAGCCTAAAAATAATTTTGTAATGTGTCTATTAATCACCTTTATGTCATAAGGTCACTTATTCTTGTTTTAAATTAAAAAAATAAAAACAATTTTGTATAAAATAATGTTGTTCAAAAGTCAAAACATATTATATGTTTTTGGGTGTGATGGCAAATAAGGCAAAACTTCATACCACATATTAAATTACGTGATAACGAGACAAATTAATTGGCTGGTATAAATGCACATGCAAGGTTATTTAGGTTGTACCTCAGTATAATTAAATGTAGCCACATACAGGTTATATCATCCTCTATGCCCATTGCGTGACAACATTATTACATTACATTAAAATTGAAACAATTTTGCAGCTAAACGAACTCATATTTATTACCACAGACTAATAATAATAATATACTAGTGTATTACTCTCTAATAAAGTACCGAACCTAATAGACGAGAGTGACATAATTAATTTAAAAACGTATTTCACATGGGAATTGTATTGAAAATGTTAAATGAAAAAATGCTAATAATATTATATTATATCTACTTAAATGTCAACCTAACCAAAATCATTATTCTATTAAAATTGACTCCGTTAGTGGGATCAGTGTCAAGAACTCAAGACCACTACCACGCAAGATTTACCTTGAAACGTAATAAGTCTTTTATGTACCCAAAAGAAACATCATCACTACATAGTATAAAACAAAGTCGCTTTCCCTGTCCCTATGTCCCTATGTCCCTTTGTACGCTTAAATCTTTGAAACTACGCAACGGATTTTGATGCGGTTTTTTTTAATAGATAGAGTGATTCAAGAGGAAGGTTTATATGTATAATAACATCCATTAAATAGTGGAGAAGTACTGTTATTTTTGAGGTTTCTAATGTGATGTCGTAAAAAATTACATTTTTTCCGCTTACATTGCAAACGCAGGCTGAGGCCTACGAGTTTTATCAAAATAATGTACTAAATATTATACAGATTGAAAAGGTCTAAAGAAAAGTCCGCGATGGTATATGTCTATCTCTTATGGATAACCCACAATAACTTTTTTTTGTCATTTACTTTTTACGACAAATAATGGCAAATTTTCGATGCGATTTTAACCAATACAGCATTAATCCTTAACCAATTAAATACCTTGAATACATTGTTCATTTAATATAGATCTATATGGCCCTTTACACCGTATGATTTAAGTGAATATTTTCGAAGATATTACAGATTTAAAAATTGCGGGACGTAGCCTTTGCGGCCGCGGCGGTACCGGCCGGCCGCCCGGCTATCTATTTTATACCCGTGCGAAGCCGGAGCGGGCCGTAATGTTTTTATATACAACGTTCACAGTTTTTCTGTAGTGTATTTAGTATCAGCATTGCACCCGTGCGAAGCCGGGGCGGGTCGCTAGTTAATTATAATTTAGATATGATAGAAACATAAATATTTTATATGTAAGCGTTTGTTTTATTATGGTTTTATTTTATTGAAATCCTGCACACATTAGCATTAGTCAACGGTCAATAAAAATAAAAGTTTAAAATGTTATTGCCTGAATGGAAAATTTATTTCGTATCAAGATATCTTCCGAGAAACTGGTGGTGAAAAAAAAACTCGACTCAGAAACGAGTTAAGAAAGAGTATAGCGAAGATTGATGCAAGGGCCGCGTTAGGGTGCTTTTCGACCAATAATGTGCGAGGATGTTTAGCAAGGAATGTGATTGTTAATAAGCAAAAGTATCGCTTCAAATGTAAGCGTTTCCAACTTCAAACTAAATAAAGATATTATGATTGGTAAGAACCAATCATAATACATATAACATCCTTGCACATTATTGGTGGAAAAGCACCCTAAGGTAGGTATGTCATAGGAATCAATCCGTGCAGGTTTTGCGGTTTTTACCGTATTTGTCTCACTGACTCTGAACTTGGCAGTATGTGGAACGTGTCTTTCATAAGAGCCAGTTTTTTGTCGGAAGACTTACCTTAATTGAATGATGATTAAAGCCGCTGACCTCAAAGTATTACAGTGTGCTACTTGAGGTTTAAATTTCAAATTATGTAAATATATGCAAAATTGTGACAGACTCCCTTTTTACTGAATAACGTTTTTCTATTAGTAGGAACACGAGTAGTACCAACGTAAATATAACTACTTTCTTACCCCTAAAGGTAGCTCGTGTGCTTTTCCGGGTAGTTTTCCCCCCGTATTTGCATAGCTATGTTCAAATATCGATTTATCATTCAAATACCATGTACACGGAGTACGGACACCCCACCCTATAAATCATAATTTAGTAGTAGTTCATGTTTATCAGTTTTCATGATAGTTTTGCCATAAGTATAACCCTACATGACCTACATCTATCTATATAGGTGTACTTAATATTATAAAGCTGAAGAGTTTGTTTGTTTGTTTCAACGCGCTAATCTCGAGAACTACTGGTCCGATTTTAAAATTATTTCGGTGTTAGATAGACCATTCATTGAGGAAGGCTATAGGCTAAATATATATATATATACTAGCGGTCCGCCCCGGCTTCGCCCGTGGTACATATGAAAAATAGATGTTGGCCGATTCTCAGACTTACCCGATATGCACAGAAAATTTCATGAGAATCGGTCCACCCGTTTCGGAGGAGTATGCAGACTAACATTGTGACACGAGAATTTTATATATAAGATATCATCTCGGTAAGACCAACAGGAGCGGAGCACCGCGGCCGCGGGTAAAACTGCGGAGCACAGCTAGTATTAAATAAATGTTAATTAAAATAAGTTAAGTGAAAAATTTTCACATCATGATTACCAATGTCATACATTAAGATACCACGTGTCGGCGGTAATTGAACATTCAAACAGAATGCCTAAACATTCCTGGGAGGCTGCTAAATCATGTTTATGGCCATGGTTAAATGCATTTTATGATGGCTATTACAGTTTACAACGTATTTCGCGGTGTGGGAATTCGCACTCATTACACGATTACAAAAATAATTACTGAAATGGGTCACTTGTCTAATTATTTCGGTTCGTTCATGTTACATCACTGCTGTATATTTTTTGCGATCACATATTTCAAGGCTCGCCTATTTTCGCTGCCCACGATATTGTTCATAGTAATGAATCACTTATATATGTGGTAATTGAAATATGATATTCTATTATTATTAGTTATTAGTTATATTGTGTTTTGGATTGTTTATCGGAGTAATCTAGAACTGAGTAATAAGTATAGTCCTCAATAAACTGAATTTCGACAGCAACAGCCGTAATATCGATGAAGACTAGAAGGAGAAAAGTTTTTAGTGCATTTATATGCGAAGAGGCAAAACTCTCACAATTGGAAGGAATGAAAGTTCCGCAGCCGTAGACAGCATCAGCTACATGGTGCCTAGCTAATTCCAACTGGAATTTTGACCTGGAACTTCTAAACCTGTATTCAAACATCCTAAACGAACGAAGCATCAGGTCAAGGTTAACATTGAGTATGAATATTCGGGTGTGGGAGTGTTAACTCACTGTTTGAAATTTGAACTAGTGTTTTGTTAAAGATCTTTTTTGGAGATAATTAATTAGGATGAGATTTTAAAAGGCAGGCTTTTTTTGCATCGTTTTTTTCTTAAATGTTAATTCATTATAAGTGATAATTGAGATATTTGATTTCAAATAAAAGTTAAAACATTATTTCATAGTAGGTAGATATATGTTCAAAATAACGTTACCTCTACTTTAATAGAGACGAGAGTATTAATATCAGTAAGTTACGCCCATCAAATCCGATCATAGGAAAACTGTGCAATATTATACAAACATTACATAACTTCACTATCCTATTAATCTTTGCGTCAATACAGTATCG
Source organism: Colias eurytheme (assembly GCF_061535395.1). NCBI lineage: Eukaryota > Metazoa > Arthropoda > Insecta > Lepidoptera > Pieridae > Colias > Colias eurytheme. Next base: position 5,210,010 of record NC_142995.1, on the reverse strand, counting down.
TGAGAAAATCAAATTAAGCTAACGTATACGACAAGATACCTTTTATCCATTGCTTTTCGTATTTGTAATGGAAATCTGGAACAAAGCTGCATCCGAGTTTTTGTTAGCACAGTTAATGCCAGCGAATGATGTCGGCAATGCTAAATGTGTCAGTTTCATGTTTCCATTGAAATGTGTATTTTCAGTATGTGTTTTTGAGTGTTTGTTCAAATACCTATTCTATTTATTGTGGAGGCACTTTTGCACGCCTCATAAGCGAAGCGTTGAGGTGGGTACTACTGTCACTTCGCGCAAAACATCTGATTTTTCTAACTTAAAATGTCTTTATGTATCATACATTGCACTTGTAAGATAATACATACACACACAATATATTAAGAAAAAACACTATTTTTAACATTCATGATATTTTTGATGTCATTTTTGTTATTTAAACTAGTTAAAAAACAGTTTAAAAAAGTTCTGTCTTGGACGTCCGTGTGTCTGTATGTGCGGAGGATTTTCTTGTTAACACGATAGCGACCGAAATACTTTAGGCCTCCCCCACATTGGGCGTAGGCCGAGCGTACGCGTTTCCTGAGCGTGCTGCCGGCGTCGGCGCGGCGCGGACGTCGCGTCAGCGCGCCGTCTGTGGGGCGCGGGCGTCGCGCCATCGAACGCTATGCAAGCGCTGCGCAAGCGCCGCGCCGACGCGACGTCGCGTCTAAAGCACTCGGCCGCCCGCGCCGTGCCCCTCGCACTCATTGCCTTGTGACTGACTGAGATGCTAGCGGGCGCGGGAGGGGAATGTGTGCGGGGGGGCACGGGCGGCCGACGCCCATGGAACGCGACGTAAGCGCGGCGTCTGCGCGGCGTTCACGCAGCGCCCGCGCGGCGCTGGACAACGCGTAGCCCGCGCCCCACAGACGGCGCGCTGACGCGACATCCGCGCCGCGCCGACGCCGGCAGCACGCTCAGGAAACGCGTACGCTCGGCCTACGCCCAATGTGGGGGAGGCCTTACTAATCGAGTCTTTTGCACGCCTCATAAGCGAAGCGTTGAGGTGGGTACTACTGTCACTTCGCGCAAAACATCTGATTTTTCAAACTTAAAATGTTTTTATGTATCATACATTGCACTTGTAAGATAATACATACACACACATATTAAGAAAAAACACTATTTTTAACGTTCATGATATTTTTGATGTCATTTTTGTTATTTAAACTAGTTAAAAAACAGTTTAAAAAAGTTCTGTCTTGGACGTCCGTGTGTCTGTATGTGCGGATCCTTTTTCTTGTTAACACGATAGCGACCGAAATACTTTACTAATCGAGTCTTTTTTTTTCTCTTACGCTTGAGTATGCTCAGGAATAGAACCCTTTCATTTTTCAGGGTCTGATTCGATGTGGTTTAATTGTTATTAAATAAACAAAAATAATAATTATTAAATATTTATTAAAAAAAAATTATGAGGCGTGCACTTTTGGATTTTCCAAATTATTTTTTTCTCTTACGCTTGAGTATGCTCAGGAATAGAACCCTTTCATTTTTCAGGGTCTGATTCGATGTGGTTTAATTGTTATTAAATAAACAAAAATAATAATTAATAAATAATTATTAAAAAAAATATGAGGCGTGCACTTTTGGATTTTCCAAACTATTTATTTTATGCTGCTATGATACTAAAGGCACCTATCGAGCGTATAAAACCCCAGAACCGGCTCATGCAAATATTGATATTTGTGTTTGTTTGAGCATTAGATGGTCTGCGATGATGTTAATATCCGTGTACGATTATGTTGTGAGAAATAAAAACTGATTTTAAAGCCGAAGTGAAACCGAAGCGTTCCAAAACTACCTAGTTATAATTATTTACTTAGAACATAGTTAACTACCCCTTTCAAGAAAAGTTCATCCTGCGCATTAGGTATTCTTTCCTATCTCTTATTCAATTTTCTAAAAAACCTGGTTTTGATAAAAAATCTAAAAGGGTCATTTTCAAAATATTTGTACGTCACGAAATTGTCAGTAAACTGTTTCGTTAGGAAATGTCAGGAAGTTGTAAAAGTAAGGCTGTATTCAGAATAAGGTAATATTACATATAAAAAAGTAAGAAGTCACTAGTTAAAAAAAATATATATTTTTAGTTACAAAATAATCAACAAACAATCAATTTTTATAATTCTTTGTTTGCTTTTCCTTTTCTTTTCTTCTATCATTAGCTTCTTTCCATTTTTGTCTTCGAGCTTCTTTTTCATTGTCATTAAGATCAGAAACCACTTGTAAAATTGGAGGCCAAGACTCACTGATCCGCTTTCACTATAAAAAAGTTATCAGATCCCAGGAAAAGTCAAGTCCCTAAGCCCGACTTTACTAACCCTACATCATGGTTTAAAAAAGTATGGCCTGTAGTTAAAAAAAAATTATCTTGAGAGATTTATTGTTTTTCTCCTTTATTTTTATTCGTTACATTAATTTAACACACATTTTAATATCTTATTTTCATACTTTACACATGAGACCACAGCTTTACCGTCTACAATTTACTGACGTCAGTAAATGTCAAGAAATTGTTCGTCAGTAACATGTAAAAAATAACCTAAGAAATACTTTTACACAAAACATAATCACATTTACCATTAGATTGAAAGTGTAATCTATTACTCTAGTCATAATTTAAGTATAATACAATTGCGGTAGGTGAATTCTTCAAAATGTACTTACTTTTGTTGAGAATGCGTCGTTAGGAAATTGTAACTAAATTTTTTGCACAGCACACTACTGGACTTCTTCCATGTCTGGACGACGAACAAAATGGCGGCGCGTTAATGTGACCTTACTTTTCGTGACCTGACCAGTGTTGCCAATGATTAGAGTTAGATTCCTCTTCTTTGTGATACAAGAAGTTGGTTAATTATGTCAATAAATCAGTGTCACGAAATTGTAACGATTGATAGGGACATTTTTATAATATGTCATTCTTCGTTTATTTAAGGTAATTTAAATAGTTTAATCTATCAGATATAACACTTCAAACATTGCTTTTTAATTATGATACAAAAAAATAGGAAGTTTCATACAAAAATTCTGATAAAAATATTGGTTTTCATTGTCGTCTACATAGGGGACAATAAAAAAATGTATGGAGCTCTTTTTGTTACTTTATTTTCACATTAAATTTATGTAAGAATTTGAATCGCAATTCATTGCTTTTTATCAGAAATGATATGCAGTATGCTTAAGTTTAGTCTGTAAAACGTTAACAATGATTTATTTCAGTCGTAACCATATTTTTTTCGAAGATTTTTTAGGGGGACAAACATTTTGTGGTAATGTACAATTATTTTGAAAACGACTCAAAAATGCTTCCTGTACCTACGGACCACTAAGTTAAAACTATGAGTACTATCTTGCAATGAAGACGTTGAAATCTCGATATACCGTAAAAATTGAAATCCATAACTTTATGAAATAATAACAAAGTAATAAGAATGACTACAATATTGACTATCTTCAATGTACTGTAACACAAACACATTACCGTATCAACCGCTGTTATCACGATGTTGGACGTTATTTCGCTAAAATCGATTGAATGGCCGCCCATTTTCGATGGCCGTTATATTGCGTTATTTTCTCGTACTTTCGTTGACCCTAATTGCTTACCAACAATAAAGTCATTGTAAACACATCAATGCAACGAAGCAAATATTGCTTCGTCATAATGCATTGCTCTATTTTTCAATGTTATGAGCGTAATTTGTATTTGCCATTTCAATATAAAGATTAAAATACAAATGGCATGATATCGGTTTAACTACTTTATGAAGTAAATAAATACCATAAGAAAACTTTCTCAAGCCGATGATATGCTAGGTAGCTAGATAATTAAAAATATGCACACAATTATTTATACCTACCACTTTATAAAATGATAAATAGAAGTCGATATTGTGTCGTCTAAAACCTACCTAGAACAACGTTTTTATCACTAGAAACATTTCATTAAACCCTAACATGTACCAGAAATTAACTTTTCTAAGTTCCACAATAAATTGTTCCTCTCTCTAATTACTGCCGCAGCAGGAGATCGGTTCCCACAAATCTAAAAGGATACTATCTAAGAAATAGCACAAATTGTAAATGAAAGTTAAGATTGTTTCGCGTTCATTGTCTTAAGCATGCGAGAAGTGTTATTTAGGTGCATTGTGAGAACGTCGCAATGCGGTAGTCACCGGCCTTGCAAATGCACTAGAAATATGTTAACTCTATGGAAACTCAGGCTTTGTTCAAACTTGAGAGTTGGAAGTTTTGTTCGTCGAATTTTCATGACCTATTTTTGTAATCTGCGTGGACAATGGGTGCGGATTATGGTTTTAAGGCTTATACATGCGCTAATAACCTTGACCATACTTGACGGATCTCAAATCTCTCCCGCTGCACCTTCTTTTTTCCTCGCATTTTGTATTTAAAAAGATACCAATCAGTGAAACAAAAAATCCTCGTCAGGGACTGTTGTGTAACTGATAATTTATTAAACATAAAATTTTCAGAGCTCTTAGTCAGCAGGTTACGAAGTTTATAGAGTATTTGCGGAAAAATCGATGACCACGGCACATTTTTTTTTCTAGAAATCTATTAACTTTGGAAAAAAGTCCTCGCGAGCAATTAAAGATCAAAGACCATCCTATTTTATATATTTTTTTCGGTATTGTGCTTTATGTTGTACCAGACTTTATAGAGGTTGAACATAGTCGAAATTGCCGGGTAACGCCTTAATGTAGCTATTTGAGGTAATAGAGCATTTGAATAGGAACATTTTTGATAATTTTTGAAGTGAAACTTCTTTATCGGGGTTGGAAAAAAATTTAGTGTAACATTTTTTCGTTACGCGTGACATTTTTCCGTTACGCGCCATCTTTGATTCGACGTACTTCTGTTAAGTTGCATATAGTAAATTATTTTTTGAATAAGGTCATAAAGAAGTTTCACTTCTAACGTGTGTACACTAGTACACGCACGCATTTTTTTTGCTGTACAATTCAACGAGATAGTGTGTAAGACATAGATTAATATTATTTTACGTGATTAATAATTATGAATTTTATAGAAAAATCGTTCATTTTCACATATATGAAAATTATCTACAATAAAGGTAAGGTTCCAAGTACCAGCAAACTTTATTTAAATAAAGATGTTATTATGTTATCAGCGATTAGAAGAGAGAACTCAAGCTTCAGATATAACTAATCAATATCATTACAAGTTACGTATCTACTTTAAGCTTACTTTAAGCAATCATAAACTTATGTAAATGACTATACTTTCCATATTAAAGGTTGTATGATAATATTTTTCCGGTAAAAAGTTCTAATAAGAAAAGGAGAGGCTAACTTAATATGCATTCTTCAGTTGTTGGCAAGTATTCGAACCTCTCTGTATTAAAATATGCATTAGATTCAGAACAACGTGGGCGTCGAATCTAAACCCTTGGAGTTTCCAGAGATTCCAGTTATTGTTCGTAAATATTCAATTATATTAAGACTAGTAAGTACCTATAGCTTTTATTAAAAGAAAGTGACGTATAATTTTATGTTTAAATTTGGAACAACATTTGATATTTCAGAGCTCTTTCAAGGCTTTTGTTTTACATAAACAAACAAAAAACATCTTTTCAATGTTTTTATTGCTCTGTAGGCGTTCAGATGTTTCAAGGAGGCATTATTGTTGCTGGTTTCGTTGATATTCTAATCTTGGTAAGAACCGACTTGCCTAGTCGTAACTTTATATAGTAGATTAGGAAGGTACTCATTCAAATAAAAATAGACCAAAAATTGTTAGAGTAATAAAGATTAAAGATTAGAACTATCAAAGTTATAGTGAAAACTTTGGATAGTAAGTATCATGTATCCAACGCGCAACGATGACTTACCGATATTTTTACATGGGTATGATTGATTCTCAGCGGTTTACTAATAATGTATTTTTTGTTAGTAATACATATAACGATGTTCTGTTATCAAATGGGGAGAAGAAATATTGACAACAGATGTTTACCTTGGACAAAGATGTAGCGTGTATCATGCTCTCAGTAATGTACAAGTAGTAAACTATACAATACAGTAAGTAATAATTGTGTATCTAACAATTTAGACCGGTTATTATCTAATATTATGATAAGTATTGATTCTATAGACTATACGTAGACATTGAAATAATTTACATTTTAATATAACAGAAATAATGTAAGTCTTTTCCAATAGATGTATCATCACAATACTGTTTGAAATCAGTAATTTTAATATAAATTTATAAAGAATAGAAAAAATTCGATCACGAGGCGGGACTCGAACCAGCATCCTTTCGCGCCATTCCGGTCCCGCCTCGTGATCGAATTTTTTCTATTCTTTATAAATTTATATTTACAAAGCATTTTAATGCCATAAAACCAAAATATCAATTTCATCAGTAAGTTTGTGTGTTAGATGAAAGTACACGCTTAAATATCAAGATTTTACGAAAAAGATACACATTTCGCATACCTACAAAATTTTTAATAAAAAAGTAAACTCATCTGTTAAAACACCATAGACAAACCCACTTGATTTCTTATCCGCAAATAGTTAGAACAAGTAGGTGTAAACTTCAAGAAACTTGTCAGATCTCTAAAAGTGGGGTAAGTGATGAGTCGCTACTCGCTATGCGAAGCTTACGCAGGCTTTTCATTAGCTTTTCTTTGATGTTGAACAGTACTTTGTAAGAACGAACCCTTTGTTGCAAGCACTTTTATAAGTAAGCTATAGCTTGAATAGTTCTTGTTATTGCAATGTCCATAGAGATATCAAATCGTCTGATGGAAAAAGTTTTAATGATTGTTTTGTTTTGTTTTGCAGAATGTTAGAGTAGGTACCGTTTTTAAACTTATTTTAATTTTTAAAAATGCCATTAAATACACCTATGAACATGTAGTTAGATACGTGTTGCAATTTGATCGATTTTATATTTTTCTCATTATTTCTTAGTGCTTCCTACTCCTGCATTGAAAAATGTGTTCTAGGAAATATGTATGTAAAATGTAGGCGAAAAGGTATTGTATGAAAGGTAAAGGTACAAGGGCTTTGCAATTTTTTCATTCATTTCTTAACTTGATTAAAAATAAGTTCATGGGTTTACTAATCTTCGACAGCATAAAATTAAAAAGTAAAAAAATAGGGGCGTAATAGGTCACACTAGGCTTGTCCGATAAGAATATCGATTATTGAAACAGATGTGAAATGCACCTGTCCCCCTCAAAAGGGGCCCACTTGAATGTATGTTTTTTCCTCCTACATATTTTAACCACAGAAACTCCCAGCCTATCTTCAAAATGTAACGGTCGTTTACCAATACAATGGATCATTATGAGTCAGTCGACTTATTAGGCCCGACAAAGCGGCCGACAAATTGTTTTGGATTCAATACAAATAATAGGCTCGGAGTATAATTACATGAGTATAGAATGTGCACATAATGAAAAGCATTCATGATAGCGGTACGTATAAATACAGGTCACAAGCGCAGTCAGTAGGTACCTTCGTATGTTTAGTGGAGTGAAGCTTGTTTAATGGACTGTTACTGGTAAATTAAAAATACTTAAAGGGAACTCTAAACATTTTATAGTTAACCGTAATAGTTATGTACAGAACTCTTCATAAACTTTTCGACTTGCGAGTAGGGTTAGGTATGATAAAATTATGATATTATCATACACGTAGACCAAGTCAAAACTCAAAATGGATGGATTTTATATTTACACAATATTCTGTTGTTAATTAAAGTTTTAACTACAAAATGTTCAATTCCAATTAATACCTAGTAACTTTAAATAAACGTAATTACCTACTTCCAAGTATAATTTTCATAATCCCTTGTGTAATAATGTCACGCCCTGTTAGTCGCCCAACATAATATTCAATATATGTATTTAACCGCATTTTACTTACTTTTCTGAAATTTCTTTGTTTAGCGTGAACGTATTTAGATTTTTGCACGCATGGCGCGCGTTGGTGTATTTCACGAATTTTATCGACTTAGTTTGTAAGGAAAAATATGTAATAAAGTATTTTGTCGTGTACAGACTACCGTAATTGCTGTCAGATTCCGCAGTGATTTATTTTAAAGAATTCCCGTACTGAAGGTCAAGCACGCCTCACAGGGTTGCCAACTTTAGGTTGATTTTCAAGATAAAGTTTTATAAAAATAAATATTGTTTGAAGATAAAAGGAAGGGTTTGTTATAATATTTAATTGATGGGCTTTTAATAATCAAATAAAAATTAATAATCCTATAGATAAACAAGTAGGTACTGTGTAAAGAAAGTTGAGGCGTATTTTTTAATTTAATCTTATCTACTGGATAGTGGCATTATTCTTCTTCGTATCGGGAAATGCCAATAGAATAAAAGAAGAAGCTTGAATTTTCCATGAAATACAATTTTATTAAATATGTAGATTACAAAAGAATTGCAACCCTGTGCAGCGGTCTGTGGTTTTAGCTGTATCGGCGCGGTTTTTATTATTTCTAGAAAACGTAGTCAAAGACGTTGGTTTTTTAGATGATATTTTTTCCATATTTGCTCAAAGATAGTCGTTCTATTATTGAACCACTGCTTTCCCGTAATAAATAGACCATGTTAAATATTTTATTATAAGAGTAGGTAGGTAGTAGGTACTGTACTTACCTAGTGCTCCAAATCTGTAAGTAGTTGTTTTCCATCTTATAATAATTATGAAATAGATAGATTATTTAAAACTAGCATTGCCCTGCGGTTTCACCCGCATAGATAGCGATATCGTTACAGTGAAAAGTCTACTATAGGTCGGACTATAGGTTTAATTTTTAATCACATGAAAATCACCTTTACCCCGTCCCGCACTACGGCCTTTTTTTTTGTTTTAGTGGGGAAATCTGTCATAGATACCCACGGCCTCCGGGGGGCCGTGGGTTATGTCGGATTCCTACCGACCAAAACCCCACTGTGTTCCGTCAAGACGCATATTGGTAGAATTCCTCCGTGACCCCCGCACTACGGCCTGCTCGAACAGTATACCTACTATTTTCTGTAGATTGACACTTTTAAAAATTCGTTATATCTTTTGAATGGAATATCCAAATTCCAATTCTTTTCATTTAAAAAGTATTTTGCTGGTATTGAAACAGTCTATAATAAAACATCATTTAGGGCTGATTTTTCAATGCTTGGTTAAAACTTATTCGTCAAATAATGTATAAAACTACCATTTTAAAAACGTATTCTAATTGCCCGTATTTGACAGTTTACGTGACATTTTAATATTATCGTGTAATACTTTATTGTACGAATAAATTTTATCCAAGCATTGAAAAATCGGCCCTTAATGGGATAAGGATTAATATATGTGTATGGATAACATGGTTTGATTACTGTCGGCACTTCTATTTACTTTGAAAACGTAAAAAAGTTGTTGTAGTAACATAACTACTGAAGATGGACATATGGTATCGCGGACTTTCTTGTAGATATTGATCCATTCTATAATACCGTAGAACATTTTTTTGTTCTATCTTCAATAGATTCCGCAGCGCACGCGATGACAAAAGTTTTATTGAGGATTTTTTTACACCTTGGGTTACATTATTGCATTTTTGGTAAGGATCTCTAATTTTTTTGAAAATGCAATATAGCCTATGTTGCTCAGTAAAGATGCAGCTTTCTAATGGTGAAAGAATTTTTGAAATCGGTCCAGTAGTTTTTGCGTGAAAACCATACATACATACATACATACATACATACATACATACAAACTTTTCCTCTTTATAATATTAGTATAGATGTATAATGTAAAGTATAAATCACATGAGTCATTGCTATGTGAAACCCAATAAAATTGTGTAAACTGACCTTACTTTTCATGTAGGTATGTACTTACATAAAAATTATTTTTTTAACTCATTTTTTTAGATGTAGAAAAAGTTATTTAAGAATGAAGTCACTTGTAATTTTTTATCTATCTTTTCAATAAATCGTGCATATAAATGCGAAATATTGATTAGTTCTATTTTGAAAATACGTTTGCAATTACGGATCACTTTTTGTAACTACATAAGGTCAGTTATTTGGAATAAAAAGCTACAAAATAACGGTTGTTTAAAAAAACGTGGACTTCCTACTGATTAAGCGAATCTTTCATCGGAAATAGGTACTAAAAATCGAGCAAAAAATGAGCAAGTCACAAGATTGGAGAATGAAGTCAAAGGAGGAGTATGTACTTGTATATTCACTCACTATTTTCATTAGGGCGCTTAAAATTTTTTTGACCATTGTGTAGAATTAAAAAAAAAGATACGAATTCGTTCGAGATGAGGAGCTCCATCGCTGTTTAAAAATGAATATTCTACACCAAATAACACTTTAACATGCTGTTCAAAGGAACTAAAAACGGTTTATTGTAAGATGTACAGACAAAACTAACTGAAATGTTCCTACAAACAACTAAAACATCGTTTCACAAGGGGATGAGAACGGAAATGCGTTCCACATTTAGCTTCTTTGTTGATTATTATTTACATCAAGGATAAATCCTATAAAGATAATATTGTATGCATTTTGATTACCAAATATTTAAAATATTGATATTTAAGATATATAAATTATGTACTAATTTAAAAAAACATATTATCTACCTATGTATTTTTTTACTTTTCAAACTCTATCAAGTAATTTAGGTACATTTAATATATTAGGTACTAAACCCCGTCATTACAAAATCATTTTACTTAATGTACAAAAACGTATTAATATCTGTAGAGTGTAGGTTATTCGAGTGTAACAATCAGGCAGAACATATTAAAAAAAAAAACATGTTTTTGTGCCACAAGCAGACGTTTTTACGAGTGTGTTCTATTGTAAAAGCGTTCTCACACAGCACATGTATTGTACTGTAATCGCACCGTTATGCCGTTGACCTAAAGTTAGGACTTGAATACAAATTGTGTTTGACAAGCTTTTGAAAAAATATTTAATTATAACGGGCGTATTAGTCCGGGATACATCGCCCATTTTTGCAAGTGATTACTATCAAGCTAATTTTTTCGTGAGTAGCTTTATTTTGATGAGATGCCCAATAATTTCATGTACGAAACTCTCGATTGTGGTACTTAGCTTACAGAGGTAACAAGGATAAAAATTTTTGATTTGACGGTTCTCAAATATTTATTACGCAATTTGTAGGACAATATGTCTGTTGAATTATATAAGTATTAAATAAGTGAAAATAAAAAAATCAGCTTGTTAGTAAATAGTAATCATTCATGATGACTTCGTTATCGATACAAATTGGAAAGGGGGACTCTTTGATCAAACCATAGATTTTGTAGGACAAATATTTTTTCGAATAATTTAGATAATTATCTTGAGATTGAACAAAAAAAAACATTCAGTTAGTAATTAATATTTGAGAACCATCAAATCAAAATATTTTATCCTTGTTTCCTCTGGTAGCTACCACAATCGAGAGTTTCGTACATGAAATTATTGGGCATCTCATCAAAATAAAGCTACTCACGAAAAATTAGCTTGATAGTATTCACTTGCAAAAATGGGCGATGTATCCCGGACTATATGTAATATAATATTCTGGCTGCATGCCGAAGCTCATGTGCATTGGTGGTGCCAAATTATGTTGGTGGATGTAATATTTCGTGGATTAATATTGTATGTTATTGATAAATCAAAGTCCATTCTATTTTTGTGCGTAATTTACTTTATACTCCAAGTCCAACATAAATATTTTCTAATTAAAAAGCACCTTCTCCAATTACAGGAAAATAACATTAGATATCTATAAATAGGTGTCGGAATTCAGTCAAAGAAATATGTTTTATGAAACTTTATCCATCGAAATAATTGAACAACTACATACATTTTTCTTCATCACTATTATTTTTATTTCTGTACTTCACAATTCGAATAAAAGCTAATAGACCGGGAGATACTGACACAAAATTTCGAGTCATTTGTAACAGGATGGCGGTTCTACAGGGGTCTTAGTACGCAATGACAAAAAGAAAAATGATGGTATGAACGCTGGTAATGGTGGGTTAGTCGCGTGGGCGTTAGTCGAACTCGTCGGAAAAATAGCGAAAGTCAAACGATTTGTAACACAAAAATTTTTGAATTTACCGATAGCCCATAAAAAAGAAGTAGGCGGTAGTGTCATGCCATACTTTTCCGGTATGACTTACAGCCCGCCATACCGACGCGAATGTGTTGTTTTAAAAAAAACAATTATTCAACCATTTGTACCAAGCTGACTTTTGCACAGGTAACCATCGTCGTGCAGCCATTTACGAAAATCGCCATGCCATACTTTTCGGACGATTCCAAATGGTCGCCATACCGCCGAAAATCTGCAAAATTTTTTTTATTTCGCCTATCTTTTTGTACCAGTATTGCATTTGGCTTATTGGAGAGTATTTGATAAAATGTGACCATTATTATATTTGCCATACTTCTAGTAGGGGGAAAAAGTGCTGTCATACTTGAAAAATAAATTTATTATTAATTTATATAAGTGAAGATTTCCAACAAATAGATCTTTGAAATTTTGTATTTATACTCGTTGATCCTCAAACTTACAGGAAAAATAAGTGCCATACTGTTACAAATCGTTTGACTTTCGCTATTTTCCGACGAGTTCGACTAACGCCCACGCGACTAAGCCGCCGGTACCAGCGTTCACACCATCATTTTTTTTTGTCATTGCGTACTAAGAACCCTGTAGAACCGCCATCCTGTTACAAATGACTCGAAATTTTGTGTCAGTATCTCCCGGTCTATAATTAAGAAACTCATTATGATTTTTTTTCGCAAGTTTTCTTTATCGCTGATGATAACCCAATGAAGCGGTAATATTTGAAAAATACATGTCTAACATACTATTCATTCTTTTAATAGAAGTCTACCCAAAATTATTTTGAGGTTATAGTTTACTATTATTTTGCAACCATTCAACATGCAATGCACACAGTCGCTAATAAGGAAAACAAACAACGAAAGCGGCTGCGACATTGATAATATTATTAGGTAATCGATGACCAACGAATATATTATGTGGATGCCTGCTTATAACAGGTTTGTATTACGAAATTTGTGAGCTGCCATCAACAAAGCTTATGACATAGATAGTATAGAACAGCGATATTAAACCTGTGGTTTCGGAATTTCATACTATCTGCATTAATATATTCTTATCGTTAGATAACAAAACATCAGTTTCGATCGGCTTTCTAGCTTTAATGGTTAGGCAAACATTTACAAAAAAGGTTTCATCGATATAGTTCTGTGGGTTTCATAATATTAGGGAAAAATAGAAGACAATATTATGCTATCGTCAATACTTTTAGTCGTTTCAAAAACCTCGGGCATGTTTAAATTTATACTTCTATGTGTTTATTATTCATTTCACGGCAATTTTGAATTTCAACCAGCACCCACTATGTAAAAATAACATTTTGATTCACTGAAGCTAGTGCATGTTATTAATATTCATCAAGTCTAGAAAAATAAGTACCTACCGCCCTTCTCAATGTTATTATGGAATAATCACGAAAAGGCCTCTAAATTAAATAATTGTAATACTAGAACAATTCTGCTAATTCATTTACATCCAATCAATTTCTCATTATCTTTATTAACAACTTTTTTATTGCAGCTTAAAGCAATAAAAAATGATAATTTTCACAATTGAATTCAAATCAAAGGTTGATTATTTCTGCTTACCTACAAGAATTTGCGGAATGACATTGTAACATATAGCTTGTTATACTTAATGAATTATAATTTGTACGTTGTTCTATATTGTTTCTAATTAAAATACTAATAAACGCGAGTACCTACTTTGATAATACATTTTCAACTGCTTTTTTGCTTTTTTTGCCCTCAGCTTATTTAATAATCATATGAAAAAAACATGAACAGATATTTAACTATCGTTTTATTTTTTATAGTTTTAAGAAGGCTCATTTGCCTTGTCAGTTGTCACGTTATAAATGCCAGCCGTTCCGTTAAAATAGGTCCAGCCGATTTTATTTTGTTTCAAGTCATACAAGTGTTTGTTGTTGTTGTGACCTTTCCATGTTTCATGGTTTTATACCTACTTTAGTGTTTACCTATTACTTATTTCTATTAAGAAAGCTCGTAGTAATTTATTTGATAATCTGTGGTTCTCTGTAAGAATAGAGCACAGACTATATTGGCTTAACTGGATAGGTCTTAAATACTTTCAATAGCATATTGATTAAAAAGAAAATGACGACTTCGATTTCATTGAATTGCTAAATCATAAAAAGTAAAAAACATTGAAATGGTAACAGTAATTACGAATGAAAGGAACCTTGATGAGATTAGTCATTTATCTCTTGGTTGGAGGTGACTAAATCTGTTTTAATGATGCATAAATAAAGATTACTAGATGCCTCTTCATAATGACAACCAAAATCGTAAAGGTTAGTACTGTTCCACGATGTTTGAAGTATTTTTAGTGTAAATTGATGACATTTTAAGGATCACAAGCACCTTCCGATGTTCGTGATAGTTATCAAACATTTCAACATACTTCAAACTTCAAAGGTTAAAGTTCATATTATGAAATTATAAAATATAGGTACATGGATATTTATGAATGAAAACAAATCTCTTATTAAGGTAAAAAGAAGAGGTAAAACGTAATAATTTAATATTTGATAAATTAATATTATGATTAGTTTTGTAGGTAGGTAAGTACTAGATACAACTTATCATAATAATACCTACCAATAAAATAATAATTCCAAGATTTTCAAGATTTCATATCTTTATTCTATAAGTATGTAGTTATTGGAATTGTATCGGCTTAACATGACTTCTAATATAAGCGCTTTATAGCGATTTATAAGATAATGCAACCCTAAAAGTTGATAAGAATTCACACAGATGTAGCCAACCCCACTTCACTTGTGAAAATGTATTTCGAAATAATACACAATCAATAATAATACACAATAACACACAACAATGTATTTCGAAATAAACGTAGGTGTAAAATTTTCATTTTACACCTACGTTGTAAAATTATAAAGCAATACGTTTATGGATTGAGACATATCACATAAGTAAACCATACATAAACATAAAACAATAGTAATTCAACTTTTCTAAAAAATACGACGTAACAGAAGTCACAAAACAATTTACTATTTTATTTACTCTTCATATTTATTTAAATTCTTATTTAGAAATTGTTATGAATTAGACCGGGAGATACTGACACAAAATTTCGAGTCATTTGTAACAGGATGGCGGTTCTACAGGGTTCTTAGTACGCAATGACAAAAAGAAAAATGATGGTGTGAACGCTGGTACCGGCGGCTTAGTCGCGTGGGCGTTAGTCGAACTCATCGGAAAATAGCGAAAGTCAAACGATTTGTAACAGTATGGCACTTATTTTTCCTGTAAGTTTGAGGATCAACGAATATAAATACAAAATTTCAAAGATCTAGGTGTTGGAAATCTTCACTTATATAAATTAATAATAAATTTATTTTTCAAGTATGACAGCACTTTTTCCGCCTACTAGAAGTATGGCAAATATAATAATGGTCACATTTTATCAAATACTCTCCAAAAAGCCAAATGCAATACTGGTACAAAAAGATAGGCGAAATAAAAAATTTTTGCAGATTTTCGGCGGTATGGCGACCATTTGGAATCGTCCGAAAAGTATGGCATGGCGATTTTCGTAAATGGCTGCACGACGATGGTTACCTGTGCAAAAGTTAGCTTGGTACAAATGGTTGAATAATTGTTTTTTTTAAATCAACACATTCGCGTCGGTATGGTGGGCTGTAAGTCATACCGGAAAAGTATGGCATGACACTACCGCCTACTTCTTTTTTATGGGCTATCGGTAAATTCTAAAATTTTTGTGTTACAAATCGTTTGACTTTCGCTATTTTTCCGACGAGTTCGACTAACGCCCACGCGACTAACCCACCGGTACCAGCGTTCACACCATCATTTTTCTTTTTGTCATTGCGTACTAAGACCCCTGTAGAACCGCCATCCTGTTACAAATGACTCGAAATTTTGTGTCAGTATCTCCCGGTCTAAATGTATAAACTATAAATATTAAAGATATTAAAATATCATCAATGACATTTTTATCTTTTTATCTATATCAGAGACGGTTATTACAAAAAACAAACGACTAGTGCCAGTTGATTTTCTGTGAAAACCGTTTAATCGTATTTAACTAATCCGGAAATCGATTATCAGATTATATGATAATCTTACATTTCACAGTTTTATGTGTGTGTGTTATTTATATTTCTCTCTTTTTAAACGTTCCCCTAACTTTAACATTTAAACAATATAAGCCAAATCAGACAATCCATTCTCGAGCTTAGCAAAACAATTGATAATCATAACAGATATGATATGTATATATAAACATATAATAGATATATAAAATATACCATATAAGTCTTTGTTATTTATAACCCTTCAAGCAAAAGAAAATTTAAAAGAAACTCTGAGTAAATACGCAAACAGCAAGACAGATGTGATTTATGGCCGAGACGGAAGATATCTGTCTGTCTTAGTAAAAACTTCAAGCATTGCAATCAGTTTATTCTAGCAACTGCATAAAGCACATATAAAGAGCGTTTATCCTTATCCTTACTAAAGTGTTTGTTTATTTGTATTTGCCGTCGCAAAAAGCGATTTCATAATATGATTCTTGTGTCTGGAGATAGTGAGGAAGCTAGAGACATAGAAAACATCTAATTTCCATGGGATTTCCTTTCACGAGAGAAGCCGCGGGAAAGCTAGTATTGAATATGTCTTTCATTAACACAAAGCGATTTCAGAATATTCACTTGGCTAGCTATTAACAGCCGATCGCGTGCAAATTGCTTTCTCTCGACGGTTTGCGGATTGAAACGGCACGGCTCATCAATGAAGCGAAATTGATTTATTATTAATTCATACATTTCCAACCGTTTTGTGTTAACTGCACTTTTGTATGTGGGATCGATAGATATGTTTTTTCCAGTATTTTCTTTCATTTATTTATTCAAATACATTCAATTAATTGTATGAGAGTTAAGCAGTAGGTACATTCCTAAATTAGGTACGTACTTACAGTTAACATATACATATATACTATAACCTATTTCTACACAAAACACAAAATTCAAACTTAGAATACATAAAAATAGACAACAAATTTTAAAATAAAAGCATAGACAACTTGCAAAGTGTGCTACATGATTGCTAATATATACGCACTATGGCTAATTTTTGTACTGAAGTATTCGTGCGGAGTCGTCTCAATTGTTTTTTTTTAAAGCAAGTGCACATAATCGTGGAATTCGGAATTTATTTACCTGCGTCCGATAAAAAGGTGTGGTTACGGGAGCATATAACGTCCCGTTTATTTTATAGAAGTCACTCTGAAAAGAAGAAACTAGTGTTTACCGAATTGTAATTTTTTCCTTCACTTTAGACTAGACGACACGACACGAAACATGCAAGCAACTATCGGTATACATGCAACAACTTAGTGCCAATTAGTTAAAAATTTAAATGCTTTGATAAATGATTTACCTGTAGTATGAAAAACTTGACTGTCATACAATTTGATTAACCATGCATAAAACAAATTGATAAGCGGAACGAATGCTGAATTCATTATTTATGGACAACAAAATATTTATTTACCATTGGCTAAAGTTGCACATGTTAGCATTCGCAAAATAATTTTCTAGTTACTACACAATAGTAAATACAATAACTAGTACCTAACTAGGAAAAAAAAGCGCTAAAAGCTACCAAACAAACATGTCAAACAGTCATACAATTTCAAAATACGAGACCGAGGCTAGAAAAAGCGCTTTTCATTAGTAGAATCTAATTACATTCACTAAATTCGAAAAATCCGAGCTTCTGCGCCAAAGAAATTAAACGAGGCTTTCCACGTCTTTCATTTTGCTGGACGCAGAATCCTAGTACATAATTGAATGTCCTATTTTTATCTTTAACTTTTACATGACACCCATGCATTCTAAACTACTAATAAATTCATACCCTTAGATACCAGTTCTATTGTATCATAATTCAAGACACAAATAATACTAATTGTAAATACTCACTTCTTGATAGAACACTCGTTTGGAACTGTATGTGAAGCTGTACTGCTGATCGGCGACCATTAGCAGGATGGTGAATGGCAGCAAAAACGCAGCAAGGGCTAGGAAGGCTACACATCTTCCCAACCTTACCATGCTCACGTTCCTCTTACCACGTTTAATCATCACTGTCTTTTTTGAGGCTTCCACACGAAACTGAATCACATTTTTAACACAGAGATGTGTACTTTATAGTTCACATGTTTGTTTTAATTTTGTATCTATAAAATTTAAGATGGTCAGAAAAAATATTCGAATAATCTGCTCAAAGTTTTTTTTTTTATATTTATGGTATCCGAATTCCGAATTACTATCTCAAGCTTTATTCATAAAAAACACGTCCGTCCTAGATAAATAGCGGCACAGAAGTAGGTATTTATCTAAATATCTTCCCAATATAGGTATTGTGTTCATAAATTGAACCAGCAGGATATATGATATCTTATCAATGATATTATTGCGCTTTATTAGTATTGCCAAGGCAAAATAAATTAAGGTAATTCTCATGTTTTCGGCCTCGACTCGCTCATCGACTTTACAACATACTTTGTTAGCAATAAATTCCGTAAATGAAATCCAAATAAACTTATGCTCTTTCTTCAAACATAATTTCTAGTTTACCTTATTTACATTAGGTATAGGTGAGAACTGGGAAGTATTACGAAATATACAAATCTATACTAATATTATAAAGCTGAAGAGTTTGTTTGCTTGAACGCGCTAATCTCAGGATCTACTGGTCCGATTTGAAAAAATTCTTTGGGTGTTAGATAGCCCTCTTTCCTCGTTGGTATGACGAGCCAAACAACTTTGATTTTCAACTCAGCCAACTTGAACGTCTTATTAACTTTCGTGTGGGAATTTTTTATCCAATTATTCCGATAATTCAAGAAAAATAGGTAATATGCCGAAATAATATAGATTCCCAAATTGTCGTCAAGAAGAACTAAGAACTATAAGAATGCGATATCTCAGAGATTATGCAAGTCGAACTCAAACGACTTACGAAGAATGCGGAGGTCATCTGAGCCCTCGAGTAAATAGCATCAATTCCGCAACCAATTTTCTTCCAAACGGGATGAGGTGCTTTAAAATTTAAACAGGTTCCCTTCTTCATTGTGTATAACTGGATACCGTTTTGTATTAGAATTGTGCCGGCAGAGATTATTTTCCCCCTTAACATTTCTGCTACAATTTGAGGTTATAGTTGACAATAATTATAATATTATGTGATAATAATATTGCTATATATTTATGTAACTTTCCGAGTCTGTCGTCTGTGAAACCCAAAAAAAATATTTTCAAATTTAGTAATAGCACTCATTGCCCTTTATAATATCTAAAACTTACTTTGGTTACCTTATCATGAGAGATATTATTAGTTATAAACAAATGTTTTAAACATCTAACAAAACATACACAGTTGAAAGATTTGTATTTAAATAAAAGAAACATAACTACATATTATTATAAATAAACGGACCTATTTTTTAATCAATACCGTTAATTTATTTTAATCAAGGTTACCTAAACGTAAAAATATTATAACGTTCAACATTAATTAAATTAAAATTATTATCTTGTAAAATAATAAATGTTGTTATTTTAAGTTAATGGTTCGCAAAGTAATAGAGGGTCAAAAATGTATCACTATCTGTATCACAAACAAAGTAGCTTTCTCTGTCCCTATCTTTAAAACTACGCAACAGATTTTGATGCGGTTTTTAAGCTATTGCATAGCTTCTATCGCGGGCCTTGAGCGCGGGGACCGAATCGAGAAATTCCGTAACGAAAAAACCTCACGCTCCCACTCCGACGGACACGGAGGTGTGGCTTGAAGGCATGCTATGCAATAGCTTTAGGGCGCGGGCACACGATGCGTTGCGGCGCCGCACCGCAAAGATTTCACCGTGTCAGTGGGCACACGAGCGGTGCGGCGCCGTAACGTTGTTCTGTCGCAGCGGCGCCGTAGCAGCGTTGGACAGCGTGTCCTTCCTTGTGACGCAAAACAACTGAGCGGTGCCGCTCCGACGTCGCACCGCATTCACCCCTCCCCGCCTCGTCTTGGTGGTTACAAGTCCGGTGCGGCGCCGGAACGCATCGTGTGACATGCCACAGATATTTCTATGTAAGACGACGCAGCGACACCGCTCCGGCGCCGCACCGCCGCCGCAACGCATCGTGTGCCCCCGCTCTTACCGCGGCAGTCCCCGAGTGCCACACGTCTTTTTTTTTAATAAATAGAGTGATTCAAGAATCAAGAGGAAGATTAATTTTAGTACATTTTATAATAGGTTTTAGACAAAGCGGGCGAAGCCGCGGGCAGTAAGCTAGTTATTTATAAAGAAACGGCTATTGAAAAACTACTCTTTCTGATTGTTTATCAAAATCATACGCTGACTAATATGTATTAAGTACTAATCTGTGGTAATCTAATTATTTTTCGGAAATTAAATATTTTATTATCAGCAATGTGTTGGGTTTTTACGTCTGACAATCAAATTAATAGCACCAATTGATTAAAGTAGGTACCTAATCATAATAATCTCAATAATATTAATATTATATATAGTTATATTATATTATAAAAATTAAATACCTTTAACTAAATACATAAATGCTTAGCATAAATGAATTTAAATGTCAATCTGTTTAGTTGGTTTTAATCCTTATGTTTAAAATTCGAATATTATCTGATTACAAAGGATGTAGGTTGTTTCGTTGTTGTAGGTTTTTTTTGTGTAGTAGGCAGTAGCTGTTAGCCCAGTAGGGCCGGGCTTATATTGGGCGAGCAATGAGCATAGTTCTCAACTTTTCAGCCACGTCTTGCGCGGCGGGCCTAAGGGTCTCATAGAGGCTGTGAGACTTGAACCTCAGCTTGGGCTATCGCAATTCGCAATATCATTTTGTTGACTCTATTGTCAATGAATTACTCTTATAAAATATATATAGAGTATAGACCATGGTTTGGCTCAACATTTTACATGCATGCTGCATCATGGTCGACTTATTAAGCTTGTTTTACTTTTATATTTGATCTATCTATAATGGTATTAAAATAAACTCCTATGTACATGTTTGCATATCTAACGACCCATTAAGCCTTATCGTTTCGAAGCTTTATCGCATCAAATGAAAAAAAAAGCTATTGAAAAAAATAGACCCGCCCTACTCGAATATTCGATAAGATAATAGTTTTAACAAAGATTAAATATATCTAGTGACTAATATGTTGCTCTAAGTCGGGATACATTTATAGATTTTTAGGCAAAAGCTGCAGAATTCTTTGAAATGTGATAAATCTACTTTTCATATCTTTAAAATATTTCAATAGATAATATGGATAGATAAATTTATAGAAAAAATGTTACGTTTAATTATGTAACTACTTCAAATCTAATAAAATAAGGACAAAAGAAGAGCTTTCCATTATTACTTTTATGTAAATTACTCTATTAAAGTCAATGTATATAAATGTGTTATGTAAACATTTCTATAAAATAGTAGGTGAATAAGTTGTTAAATTTGAAACATAGCAATACGAATACATACTTATTATACATAATATCAATAAGTCATCAATCATCATGTAACAATTAACAATTATTTAGTTGTTGCTAAGTGCTCCCTTTATATTGGCACACTTTTATTGTTGATGGAAAATAGAGAAAAGATTTTCTACATACTTTTGGACGATATCCAAGATTTCCGAATATTTGAACAACGACAATTCATTTGTCTGTGGTAAGTAATAACTATGACCGCTGAGTGTTTTCAAAAAGATTTTTTATTCTTCCATATATTATATATTATATAATATGTATTGAGTAAACTATTATAAATTATCTATTGCAACTTCAGTAATTTATTAATATTTTATGAGCCAATTCAATGTAGCTTCGTTTTATATTTTAAATTTAAATACAGTAAAATATACTTAAAATTTCTGCCACGGGTCGAATTTATTATCTATTATTTTAATTTAATACGCTATTACGTCCTTAAATAAATAAAGTTTTATTTGAAATGTCCATTAAACAATCAACACATCTATGTTGGAAACGTAGAAGTTAATAATTAGTTATTTGAATAGTAGAGTTCTTCTTATTGTATTAGAGAAGATTTTATATCCTACAAGTTTATTTCTAGCTGGCCCGACAGACGAACTGTCTTCGCGCGAATTTTCAAACATGAAGTTAAGTTTTTTGATATTTTTTTTAATTTTTAGCGCAATTTTCATAAGTTAACTTTCATAGGATTCTTCTCCTGACAATAAAAACCATACATTGTGCATTGAGATAATATTAATAGGAGACGACATCGCCTACATCACTTATGTTCCACTCAACATACGTCATGTGACGTATGTTGAGCGGTATTTTTAAATGGTTTTAAAGTGAAACGCATCAAACATGCCTTCGTGTGTGTTACGATATTGCACAAATAATACAAATAATACGGAAAAGTGCAAAGGAATAACTTTCATCGTTAAATACCTAACTAAATAATAATTTTTAAAACTTAGTTAGAGCAAAAAAATGGCGCACAGATTTTGTTCGTGGTGTCTCCTCCATACGTAGTAATATTATCTCAATGACATTGTGCCGGTTGGAGTGGGGTTAGGCGTTTTTACATTCGGTCGCCGCGTTCAAAGACAGTCTGAGATAAAAGCTATGCAATAGCTTAATATGTACTATAAAAGGTAGGTATAATATAATCTATTTTTAATCATTAGTAGGTAGTATTGTATTATTAGTGCTAATGCAAATACGACTTAAACCTAATATCCGATTGATATGTTAACGTTACTTAATCTAATAAGCTGTAAACTAATCGAAACAAACGATCAGAGGGAGGTGATGAAAATATATAGTTTTCCTATAATCAATCATAATATATTTTATAGTTACTGATAAACCATTCATTGATAAAAAACGGTACTGGATAAAATGCACGATAAGCAAAAAATAAATTGGGTAACAATTTCAAAAAATGAGTAGGTAATAGGTACATAATAATTGAGCAATTGCTGATAATATCAATCTATATCTGCTGATTATTTTAATTGCGTATGCAGTAACTAATAAGTAGGTAATAGAAGATTTAGGAAGGTGTGTACCTAGGTCCAATATTATTATATCAAATATATCTAGCTCCTTTTATCGTACGTCCAAAGACAATATGGGATCTAAATCCTTACATCAGCTGATGTAAGGATTATTTATTATGTACTCAAAAAAATCAGTAAGATGTCAGCAATTGAAAAATTAAGAAGATCGCACCTACGGGCTACGGCCTACCTGCGGACACTTTACTAGTTAATACATATATTTTATTTTTCTTTTTAATAAACACCTATAAAATATAATAAACATGAGAAAATCTGATGTACCTAATCTATTTTCAGAAACGTAATTTCACTCGGGTGCATTAGGTGGATAAAAATTAAAAATAAACGTTTTGAATTTGGAATCTTTATACAATATAGGTACTTACCTAGTTAGGACCAAGTCAAAAAAAAACAAAAAAATTGATTAACCTTTACAAAAAATATTTAAAAGTACCTCTACATATAGGTACCTATCTAATGGCAATAAAATAAAATTATATTCGTTTGTTATATATTCATATTGGAAGTTCGCATTATGAATGACTATAGTCACGCGAATCGCCCACTCAACTCCAAACCATTAAACTTTTGTCATCGATTCTGTAAAACGAAAGCTTTTAACAATTTAAGCGAAATTTTATCGTGATCGCAAAGTTACGGTTTTTTTGTTTGATAGACCCAAATTGATATACCTAGATCAGTCTTATTTAAACTACAATCAAAACAAAGGTATTATAAATACCTACCTGACAATGCCTAATTTTAATACATGTTTACGTGTAGATAATACCAATAAATACCTACCTAGGTACAATATTATGTAGCTAAATAGTTATTTACAGTTTAAATTGGTTTCAGTATGTTGCATCTGGTTGCATCATTTCAAAAACGCGAAAAAACATTTAAAAACGTTATGTTATTACTAGTTAAGTACCTACCTAAGTACCTACCAACTTATTAGCAGATGTAAATGGAATGTAGGTAGATATTGGTAGGTAGGTATATTATCTGCAATAAATTCGCAACTTTCATATTTCGTAAAACAGCATAAAAATTAAAAATGTGAAGGTGAGCTCATTTTATAGTAACTATCCACTTGTTTATTTTGTAAATACAAATAAAGTAGCACACACTATAGTTACATATCAATCAGACGTGGATTAATTAATGCCTATTTATGTATATTGTAAGTAGTGCTTACTTAGAATGTCAACTGCATACTAATATTGTTTTATGTTGACAATTAATACCTAGGTCCTTTTGTTAGGTATAACTAGGCAGGATTATGTAGGTAATAAACGCTTATTTAAACAAGCAGGTATGTAATTTATTATTTAACTCATTATTTTTCACGTATAACATTATCTAAGTTATTATATACAAATACAACTTTGTTTAAAAAACCTAAAACCTAAACCTAAACAATGTTGTTTATGTTACCTTCCGCACATCTAAATTGCAATCTTCTGTTTAGCAACCTCTCAGCATCACCGATTTACATAACAGGTAATATCCTGTGACTTGACAAATGACACACGTGTTTTAAATAAATTTAACAGGATTTACCTACGTATAAACTTTCGATTTTCAACATAAATATAAATACATAGGTATTTATAATTCAAGGAAACACATAATAATTAATTAAACTTTGAGCAGATTTACACAAAAATAACGTTTGTTTATAAATAAAGCTTTACTGTTTGAATTGCGTATGTAATAAAGCGGCGCGGTATGACGTAACAACTGGGACATCCGCGCACCGAGGAAGGCGCGTCGACACTACTCTTTATCGACCTCCAAGTTCCAACACATGACAATGAATGGAGGGACCGGCACCGCAGTCTGCCGCTGCAAGCGCGCTACTGCACTGCAGCTTTATTCTTGGCAGAACGTCCTGGCAACGGACATTTTATATATGCCAAATGAAAAATCTTCTGCCATTAGGCAATTGCACTTTGTCTATCATCGCTGCATTTAATGTGCCTCAATATTTTTGAGCTAAAAAAATACGCATGCGTGATATGTACACCGTCCAATTCGTCCCAACAGATGGTGTGACCTTGTTCTCACGTTAATTGTGTTTGACTAGATATAAGTTTAGAGGTTAAGAGTCCATGGTCGCTTGATATAAATAAATTATTAAGTCATCGCCTCTTAGCGCTAGCCGCTAGGTTAGGTTCGCTGGGCGAATTCCTATTCGAATCTCACTATCCGCTCAGTTATGAGATTATCGTGATATATTTTATCTCCGTTATCAATTTACACATGACACACATGCTTCTGTAAGAGAAATTGTTTTGCGAGTAGATAAGAGAATTGGTATAACCTGAGATGTATTATCAACGATAACACTGTCAATCAATCAATCACAATAATTAAAGGTCGGTCAGCGCCCTTTTTTCATAAATTTTTTGTGTTGTTTTATTTTGTCATGGTTTTTATAATTTTTAAGAACCATCATTATTTTCTGAGCGAGGATTTTTGTGTGTGTGACTTTTGGTATGCGTTCTGCAAATTTAAAATTAATATTTCTCATACTGGGTCCTGCATTTATGAATGCGTTATTTGCACTCACATTAGCGTGTAAAAATAGAAACTATTGTGGTTTATTCCGCACATTAAAAATATATTTTTGGTCGCACTTAGGTTGGTAACAATGCCAACAAGTCAAAATAACAGTATAGGTACTTACTTTCTAATTAGTTATTATGAAGCAATGTAATAATATAAATTATAAAATTAAGCGTCATTGTTAATATGGAGGTAAGTAGAAAAAACAATCAAACCGTCTATAGTTTAGCTTACAATTATTATGAATGACTGGACCAATTTAAGAAAAAAAAAAATATTTTAAAAGTGACCCCTAGACTCAAAAGAAAGTAAAAACAGTAGGTAGTTACATAGTAAAAAATGACTAATGTTATGTATGATAAGGAGATATGTATTCTATTTCATAAATCATAATATTATGTCTAATATCTACGCACTAGGTATGATTCTACGTATGATTCCATCAAGATTCAATTTTTAGTGTCCAGTAGTGAGTAGAAAAAGTGCTTCAACTTCAATGCGCATGCACAATGTTAGAATGAAATTCTTTGACTCATTTGTCAGTCAATGCTTTACATTATTTTCACAATGGGTAAGTGAGGTGTAAGTAGGAGAAAATATACCTACCTACTTGAATTACTTGACTTTTATTGGTGTTAGCTTCTTTTCCCTATATTGCCGTAACTATTTTACAGAAATTACGAAAATATTATACCTATATGAATTACCTATTCCTAAGATCTTATACGTAGTTATGTAGATTGTAGCTTGTAGGCTTAGATTAAAACTTGTAGGTTCCTAATTTCAAAAAAGTAGGTTCTGTGTTCGTCGTACCTTTGTAGGTATTGTTTTTAATTACATATTATTATATTTAGAGTTACCTGAAATAAAATGTGAATTTTAATTTTACATGGCAATGTTTTCAGTTTGTGCTCAACAAGCAACGTTATTATTAAAAATAGAATTACATTTTTGGCACTAAAAAGCGATGCTTGATCGTCTGCTAGACTGCTAGAGTCTGCTAGTGACATTATACAAGGTTAAAAGTTCATGTTTTGATAAAGGGTAAATGTCTGACATTAACATCGGAAATTGAGGACGTTACAGCGTCGCTTGATAAAATATTATCTGAATTATTTTTAGGAAAAGTATTGCAGGCGGCTATTCAAAATGGCGTATTTAATTTATCATCTGTATTTTACAATACATTTCTAACCATCAATCACTCTCTTAATCACTCTACTTATACTAGATTCTAAATTGTAAAATGCATTCTGAACTTTCTGTTCGTAGTACCTACCCTAACTTTTCCTGACAGGGAAAGCTGAAGATCATTTGAGATTAGTTACATCACCTCGTTGTTTATATCTATTAACTTAGTTTGTTTTATTTATTTTTAGATCAGATAGTTTTATTTATTTTTAGATCAGATAGCTTTATTTAGTTTTAGATTAGATCAAGCTGATAAGATATTATTAATTGCCACAATTCATTGTGAGCTAGTTTTTCGCACAACGAGCGTCTTCGGTCATGTCTTGTGGAATTAGAAATAAGTAAAATTTCCGGTTACAGATATATGTATATATCATACTAGCGGTCCGCCCCGGCTTCGCCCGTGGTACATGTTTACGTTTACTCTACATAAGAACCATCTTCGTACTTCAAGGAATATAATAAAAAAAGAATTATCGAAATCGGTTCAGCCGTTCTCGAGCTATGCGCTTACCAACACATTTTGCGATTCATTTTTATATATAAGAGAAGAAGAAGATAAGTAAGTACAGGTACATTATACTCTCAAAAAGGATAGGGTGGTCTCATTATACAGAAATATACAAGTTACTTGCAAAAATCAACAATTATCTAGTATATGGCTGTGGCTTGATTATCACACTGAAAGATAATAATATAATAAATGTTTCTTATGTGAAAGTGAAAGTTTACTTTCGATTTTGATGCGCTATTGCATAAACATGTTAATTAGTGTAGACGATAGGTGTAAATAAATTAGAACCGATCGTTCATCATTGTGAAGTAATTTAGAACCTCTTCGAAAAGTAATGGTAGCATCGAGATAATATTATGTACTACAACTACATAGGTACTATCTCTATGAATGGTAGAGCTTTTTAACTAAAGGTGCCTCCTGCTTATTTGCTCTGTCCTGAAAAAAAAGTGATATGCAAATGTAGTTAAATGTAAAAAAATTCTATTTGTATGGAGTCATTTTGTCAGATCTGAGGATTGATCAGTCCAACCTAGTAGTGCCGGAGGTTGGGTGTTTGCCTATAACATACTTATATCCTAATTAACTGATTAATTTCGTATCAGTATCAGTAATTTTAATAAAAACGTGATGTACAAAAATTTTAAGTGGCTTGCATGTTTTTTGTTTTTTTGATTTAAGTATAATTTCACCAATTGTTTGTAAAAGATTAAGATAAATTTTAATACTTCCAGTGAATGATATTAAACATATTATATAGGTACATAGATAAAATATCATTATTTCCAGCTATAAAATTACCTAAGTAGGTAGGTAATCAAAGAATTTGTTTTTGTTGAAAAACAAGATTAGGTTCCTAGAATGGTCGTAACTCGTAATAATACGATTTTATAAAAGTTAATAAAATACACATCACAGATAACGAGGACTCCTGCATATCTTTTGATGAACATTTTGAAATAACTATCTAGTAACTAGTTACTATGAATCAAAAAAAAAAAGGATTTTTAAAAAGTATTATTTTTATTGTTCGGGATAATTAGACAAAGTTAAATAATTATTGTGATGTCACCGGTCTTTGGTTAGTGTACAAAGATTGAATTAAATCAGTCTATTATAAGTGGGTCAAATTCGAGTCTAAAGCGTGCTAAAAAGGTTGAAAATCTTTGCCTAGGATTCCATTAATCAAGCATAGCCGGGGGCGTATACTGCCCACCATACACTAAAGTGCAGTAACAGCAAAATCACGATTTCGAGTAAAACGCATTTAAAGTTAAGAATTGATTTTAAAAAATCAACAGAATGATAAGCAAAAAAATTTGAATGCAGAAAGGTTGTAAAAGCATAGGTTCACACGTTAAAGCAATAAAAAAAAATATATCTTAATAACTGAATTTATTATGGCCATTTATTCTTTTTGGTGCCTATTACTGCATAGCCTTTTTTGTAAAAAATACCATTTTAAACTTAGTAAAATGCAGCAAAAAGCCCTATTACTGCGTTTGGATCAGTTATTTTGTCAAGAAACCCAACTAACATGCAGTAAGGTCAAAAAAATACTGCATTTTAGTTAGTTTTTTAAGAAAAAAGTGTTCAATTTACTAGTGCAGTAAGAAAAATAGCTAGTTCACAGTTGCAGTATTTAAAACATTAACTGCACTTTAGCTAGGAATAATCATATCTGTGTCATTATGCTATCCAAACTAATCTGCAGTAATGCTGTATTTTACTGCGTGTTAGTCAGTTTATAATGATAAAAGAATGATAAGTATTCACAACTAAAATGCGACAAGCTTTGATTTTACTGCATTTTAGTTGGGAGTTCGTGACAATAAATTGTATTTTCTTAATTTGCAGTAAAAATAGCTTGTATGGCGGTAAATTTTACTGCGTATTAATTTTTTTTTTAATTTTTTTCCAGAAATATAAAACTATCTAAAGAACTGTAAAATTATATTGCTTACTGCATTTTAGTTATGAAACCTTAAAATTTAATCTGCAGTATAATTTATACTGTATTTTAGTTGGGAAATCACGCCAAATTGTTAATTTTTTTCGTTTGCAGTAAGTGAAAACTGTTAAATAAAAACCATTCTTATAGTCTTAGAAATAAGTAAGTTAATTCAATAGAAAGCTTAAGAAACCCGCTTTCAGAATCACTAATAAAACGAAAAATCACAAAAGGGCTGTTACTGCTCTTTAGTCTCTGGTGGGCAGTATAGTCTAGATATCAAACACAGATTTGATGACAAGGTCCGAGCGGCATGCATAGTCGTTTCGGTAACAATCAACATCTTGACAAAGGAAGCATGCCATTCATTGTAACTATTTTAATCTACCCACGGCATGCTATTTGTGTAGTGTAGTCAACCAATTCAGATTCTCATATATTTATACCAGGTATTGCTACAATGTTAGTAGGTACATACCTACTATGTAGGTATACCTACTATGTAGGTATATCTGAGAATAGTTGCGAGTATAATAACCGAAATCCGAATTAAAAATACGAAACGACGTTGATCGATTTATCGAATTGGCACTTACCTAGTAGTGCCAATTTCTTCATCAAAATAATATTTTTTTTTACTCATAACCAATATTAAGTACCCTCAAATGTTGGTTCTGTACCTTATATTGACGTATTATTTACTTGCTTATATTAAAAAAATGTTGAAGAAGTACTTAACTATTATGTCCAATTTCCGAAAATATGCTGAAACTTATACATACATACATACATGAAAACCATACATACATACATACATACAAACCTTTCCTCTGTATAATATTAGTTGTATAGAAGCACAGACTAATAATAATATACTACGTATATAGAAGTATAGGTAATGACCACGATAAACGAATATAAACAACTAATATAAAAACCGAAAAGCGAGAAGGCAGGTTATGTGCAACTATAGGTGCAACACATCAAATCAATCAGTTTATAATTAGTAGGTAAGTTATAAGTATAACCATATTATAACGCTGAAAAACCAAAATAGGTATCAACGTGTGGGCTGTGGCAAAGACGACCAAAACATTGCGCAGACTTATTTGAAAGGCGTTTACCCCTATTCAAATTTACTAAGTTTTATTTTGGTAGATGATAATATTATATTATTAAAAACGAGCGGTCCATCCCGGCTTCGCCCGTGGTACATATTTCGCAATAAAAGGTAGCCTATGTTCTTTCTCAGGGTCTAAAGATTATATGTGCCAAATTTCTTCAAAATCGGTCAGACGGATAAACTTTTTCCTACGATAAAAGATTTCATAAAATTCAAAAACATCTTTGTTTAAACTTACTAAAAAGGGCGTAGTTCTATATTATTCGTCAAGATCTGTGGTCAAGATCTACATCTGAAAGATATAAACCATTTTAATTATTGCAGAATGCGGGGATCGTTACCAGATGAAATGGAACGAGCTATAAATAAATATAAATAATGAATAATGAAGTTTATGCTATGTGCTTTCATAGGTATTGGTGTCAGTTGTCATGGGCTTTTGCGTTGTGGTGATGCGGGTGATGTGGCTAAGGGTAACCTTTACTGTTCATTGACCCGGAAGGATCGATGTTCAATTACCGAGTCAATGCTTTGCCGCCTAAGCAACCAACTGTGAATCTAATCGAATTAACTGATTGTTTGCAAAGGAAAAATACTTTTGTTCCAGAATCTGAGGAAGACAGCAAAATTAATTCCTCTCTGTACGTTTGGTTGTTTGTAATCACAAACCTAAACTATAAAACGATGGTGGTGTACTAAATGTTTAATTTGTAATAAGTGCAGGTTTAAGTTAAATATTTGAAAAGTTTTATTAAGTATCTAAATTATTTAAGAATATAAGAAATGTTTTACAGTATATTTTAATATATTTTACTAAGCAGTTTTATTTATATTGGCATAAGTAAAAATAAATTTATAGCTGTATTTAATGTGTAAATAAAGTGGTATACATAATAATTGGTTGAAAAATATTTTTAAGAATATAAGAAATGTTTTACAGTATATTTTAATATATTTTACTAAGCAGTTTTATTTATATTGGCATAAGTAAAAATAAATTTATAGCTGTATTTAATGTGTAAATAAAGTGGTATACATAATAATTGGTTGAAAAATATTTACGGTTATTTTAAGTAATTTGGATTTTGATTATTTCATTAACATTTTTTTCAATGTTTGTACCTTCATCCATACTTATATTAATTTTTTTTACACAATTTGAATTAACTTTGATTATTTCGAAAAAACTACAATGAATGAAAGCTTTAAAATTTTTTCCAACAATTAATAATTACTTACGAAAAATAAAAATAAATACTTAATAAGCGAAGCGTTGAGGTAGTTGGAACATTCAACGTTAAGCATTATGCCGCATAATGCGCTCTAGTCACAGGCTCTAGTGCTGTAATTGGAATACACGGAAATACTTTTTATTTTAAACCAAAAGACTATGCTTCTAATCATTTTATCTTATCCGACGAAGTTTGAAGTTGACGTTTGTCAAATGTCATTGAGATTTGACGAGTTTGGCATTTCAAATGTCGCATTTGACAATTGATTATTGATAGGTAGCCGCCTAGCCGGTAGTTATTTTCAAAAGTTTTGTTTTGAAATTAAACTTGATTATTCCGCACAATGGCAAAGTCGATTAAAATTATTAATATTAACTACCTTCTTCCATTTTAAATTTTTAAATCATAAAAATCACGTTTGTAAAACTTTTGTGTTCACTCCATTTAAACTGATTTTATTTTGCACTAAACAAGTAAATTTTTGTAATGGATGTTCCTGAAAATGTTCGCAAGGATTTAATAAAACTTTTACCGGCTTCAGTTATAAATGATATAGTTTGTTTTACTTTATATGAAACACATCCACGGGACCCAAGAAGAGTAGACATAATAGTTTCTACTAGCAAAGGTGAAGTGTTGGAATTTTACGACAGACGTATAATTTCATCAATTTTATTAGACGATGCTCGGAATGTGAAAGAAATAACCATACTTCGGAATGAAAAATGCGTCCCATTCTACATACTTTTAACTAAAAGTGAGATAATTATATTATCAACAAACGATACATTGAACATTCATCGTAGAATAAGAAATGTTGAGAGTTACGAATTAATTGATAAAGAATGCTGTGGTCAACCTTGTCTTAAAGTTACTTGTAAGGAAGATGCTGTCCCAGTTATGTTTGACAAAAACTTTAATGTTAGCCAGCCACTGTTGGCATCCCAAAATAAATATTCTACAGAGTCTGTGCCTTTAATAACACAGTTGCAAAGAAAACTCACAGAAGCTAAGTACAATGTAAATAAAAATGAAGGTATTCTAAATGATTATAGAAAGCTTAAGCAAGCTGCTGCCTTTGCATTGTATGAGTCAGCAAAGCCTAATGCTGAGGATTCTGTCTTTAGATTAGGAACTGCTAGTGTGAGTGTATTTTACTTATTATAATGCAATCTTAACAGTGAATAATATAATTAACCTATGTCTTACTCTAGTTGTAAAATCATACATTTGCAAATTCAACAATACATTTATTTCTATATCTTTTAGAAAACAGGTTAAATATTCTTTCTTTTAGGTAACTAAAAAATTCTGTATCCTTAATTTTCCCAAATTTTTCAGATATCAAAAGCATTGAAAATAAAAACCAAGTCTCCAATACTTAAAGTATGCAACAAGAAAGTTGTTATTATAGTAAATGTTTGGAATGAGGATGATGTGTAAGTCAAAAACCCATTTATATGTATATTAATTAAATGAGTTTATTTTCATGTAATAGTTCATAATAACAAATTTTTAATCTACATAATATTATAAACAGGAAAACTTTGTTTGTTTGTTTGATTGTAATGAATAGGCTCATAAACTACTGGACCGATTTTGATGAAATTTGGCACAGATAATAATCTTTAGACCCTGAGAAAGAACATAGGCTACCTTTTATTGTGAAATATGTACCACGGGCGAAGCTGGGGCGGACCGCTAGTTACATATAATAATACTTAATGCAGATTTGAGAATAAATCTGAATTCTGAACATGTGCAATCGTTTTCTATCTGGAAAAGGTATAAGTTTTTTTTTTCAAATTTGAGTAAGTAAACTTAAATGCATGATGGTTTTCAGAAATAAATTAACATTTTAATTGTAATTCAATTTAAATTGTAAATTATTTATGTATGTTTCATTTCTTTTCAGACCAATAGAAAATGTACACATTCTTCTACATGGAACATCAAAACAGTCCTTTTCATATACTACCAAAATTTTTAAGTCAATCAAATCACCACCCTTTTGGCATGAGAGTGGTTTTCATTCTATACAAAATAATGAAGAACATTTTATAACAGGAGTTGTAGATTTAAAGGAATTAAAATATAATATTTGTAGCAGAATTGAATTTGAAGTAGCCTTGTCATACAAAAAACAGGACAAAAGCTATTTGTTGCCCTTAGAAAATGTTTTAGTGTCAGCATTAGATATTATGGGTAAAGATTATGATGTGATTCTGGACAATATAGGTAAGTCAGCTTTTCTAAGTAATATTTTATATCAAACTACCTGTTGGTCTGAGTGTGATGATATTTACCTTATAGCCTTCCTCGATAAATGGGCTTTCTAACTACTACTACCTGAAATTAGCGCATTCAAAAAACAAACTCTTCAGCTTTATATACAAAATGAATTTACACTTTTTCTAATTACAAAATGGATCTCAAAAACATGTTTTTCTATTTCAGATGATCCAAACAACATATTAGCAGTCTTGGCCTCTTCTGAAAAGACTGATTTAATTTTAAGGCATATTAAGGATGTAAATGGGCAAGAAATAAATATATTCAATGAAATATCAAAGCACTTAGAATTTGAAGCAATAGGGACAGTGAAAAATGTACTGGTTCATAAGAAATCACCTTATCATTTATTATATGGTTTAACAATAATATTGATACAGGAATATGAATTGAAAAATAGCATTGGAATAGAAGTATATTCAAGGTAATATATTATTTTTTTCTATCATAATGTAGATGAGAGGTTAATTAATGATATAGTCTACACTTACATATAATAAATCTGTAGAAGGGTCAATTCTGTACATTGAAAATATTGAAAAAATAAATAGCAGGGGGTGTTACTGGATCGATACCAAACCCAAATATGTGATTAAAAAAATTTTTGTCTGTCTGTATGTGAAGGCATCACGTAAAAACTAACGGTTCGATTTCAATAAAACTTGGTCTTATTATACCTTATTATCCTGGGCATAAAATAGGATACTTTTTATCCCGGAAAAATACGTAGAAATAAATAAATCTTAATTTTTCCGCGCGGACGGAGTTGCGGGCGGAAGCTAGTACCTAATATTTGTTTTTTTATTTTTAATAAACCATTTATATATGCTTTATTTCTTAAGGATTGATGACATTATTTAAAAATTAAAAAGTTTGTAAAATTTATTAAACTAAATCATTTGTTTCCAGATCTCCCGCTCAAGTCCTGGGACTCATACATTTCTTATATGATTCTATTCCATACAGGATCATGGTAATATTGCCAGCACATAAAATTACTGCCAAAACTGAAGACTTATCACATTATAATGATATTACATCTGAAACTTTACCTCAAATAGATTTTACAAATGAAGCATCAGGTTTATTGAATCAAGCCACTTTAATAAAAGAATACTTTGATAAATGTATGATTAAAATGAATGAAAGTACTGATCAAGGAATTTTGAGTAAAATTGGTCAAGAAATAGATTTAATGTCTTTAGGAGTTCAAGAGTATGTTAAATTAAAAAACCAGTTGTTAAATGAAGCTATGATTGGTGTCCAGACTTCTGTTGTAAAAAATATAGTTAATGTTGATTCTCAGGAAATGATGGATGTATGAAATACTGTTTTATATTTTTTATCTGTGATATTAAGTGGATCAAGGATGTAAGTATTAAATAAAAAATCAATTCCAGTTTATAATTTTATTATAGCATTTTTCAATAAACATAAAAATGAACATAAAAGATAATGAGAATACTGGCAGCCAGACAAGTATTTACTATCAACAGAAATAACTTAATTTTATTAAAATTATTTTATAACTAACTTATTAGTTATTACACAAATATGCACCTAGTTGAGCATTTCTCTCAGAAATAAATTAGGTAGTTATATAAATTATATAAATATAAAGATCTAAATTAAATTAAAAAATACCCGATTGTCCTGCTTTTAGCACCATTCATCAGCCATAATAAATCCTAATTCTTATGTTATATTTACGTATAACTATTTATTTATAAATCTTACCCATCCCGCAACCCATTATAATATAATATGCACGTTGGAAAATTGCAATCATATTTGCTTGAGTATAAAACAAAAATTCTGGTGGCACTCGAGGACTGCCGCGGTAAAGCTATTGCATAACATCGCTGTGCCATTTGGAGTAGAGCCTAACACCCCCCGTGTTAGGTTTTTTCGTTACGGAATTTTTACATTCGGTCGCCGCGCTCAAATTCTGAGATAAAAGCTATGCAATAGCTTAAAAGAAAATGTTTTTTTTTTTTAATTAAGTAAATGTTATTAATGAGTTCTATGTTAAAACTTTGTTAATTCCATATTAATTCCTATTGCACAAAAACACGTGCCAAATAGTTGAGTAAAATAAATTATTAGGTTTGTATTAACTATGAATCAAAATGATTCGTAGCTTATTTGCTATAAGTAATATTTTGTTTCAAGTAAAACATTATTTTTATACTGGAAACAGAGAAAAGTTGGATGTTGTAGAGGTAGTTTATTGCCGTTTTTATTGGCGGTAAACTTTAAAAGCCGTAAATTTTTGCCATGAAATTACAAAAAATAAAATAAACTTTATCACCGTGATATTGCACAGATAATTACTCTACCTACATCTGTAGGTAATAGCATCTGTTATTAAAGTCCCGAAGATTAAAAACAATTTGGATGGATAGTGGACAGAATCTATTAATGAAAATAATGTGGTGGATATAAAAAAAAAACTAAAGATCGTAATTTTTGTATTCAGATTTCAATAAAAAACAATGTCGAAAGTCGAAACTGATGACACTTACAGAAACACTTTTTTTGTTGAAAAAAAAAAAAAACTCGTTTCTCTACCGTATTACCTAATTAAAATCAGTTTCAATAAATAGTCTACAAGTATCTAGTATTCACTTTTGTTAATTATTGTTAATTCAAACATAGATTTGATTGCTATTTCCCAACATGACACTAACGCAATGTGCTCTTGTTTTTACAGAGAGAATAAATTGCACTTTGTGCGTCTCTCTGGAGCAATACAAGTCAGGTACAAGGAAGCCATTTTGTGCCGCCCGACTCTTAGTGACGTCAATTATTTACAAGTATTCATATTCATAACTAGTTTATTATTAAATATTTTATTATTTATAAAATATTACTACATCTCTTTTAATTAAATGACTTTTAGTCATCCTTAAATCTAGTTATACTTAAATACATTTAAATAAATTCAAGTTTTTACCCTTGTTAGAACCTAATTACGCTATTATTGCATTGCACGACCGGCCATTTCATGTTTTAAAACATTGTTATTATATTATCTATTTTATTGTACAATTAAATATAGTAGAAAAATTAAGAAGACTCGTCTCGATCAATTTAAGTGTTAGAAAACTTAGCTTAACTTAATATTATTATAGGTACATTTTTTTCCATACGAGTATTTATACACCATTATTATTAAACACATTGCAAGCTCGGACTTAGTCCATTATATGGGTATTTAATATTATTTTAAATCTTAATTTATTAGAAACTAGGAATATGTATGTAAACTATATAATGTTTATGAAATCTAGATATATTTTATTTATTGCACAGATTCACAATGATGTCACTTTATTGCACATAGTCCACATATTGCACGCTCACTTAACACTGTTTAGTTTTTAACTTTCACTTTATTACTTCTAGTACTTTTAATATTACTGTTTTCAGCTCTTGGCGGTAAATTTCTAAAACTTCCAAAATAAACGGAATGAGTTTCTACACTTTCAGCACCGGATTCACTTCTAGCTTCGTTTCCAGTGTCATCACTGTCACTACAACTTGCTAATTTCGCTATTACTAACTTTCTTTGGAACTGTCTCGAACTCGTAGAATCGCTACTAAGATATCCAGAATCTTCAATACTGAGTCCTTTTCTCCTTCGTTGTTTAGTTTTATCAAACTTTTGATCTTTCACGAATGTATTCGTGTTAATTCCGCTACAGCTTCTTATTGAATTACGTCTCGCTGAACTTTTGCCAGCTTCCGTAGAGAGCGATACAAAGTTTGTTGGTTGAACAGCTTTCATATCCACGTAATCTGAAGTATGCGATGGTATTGAAGCATGCATTGGACTACACGATGGTTCTTCATTTATACTGCTCGGAATATTACTTGGTACATTTGATTCCTCGCTAGACTGTTTTGAATCTCTTGGACTGAGGCTTCTATCACTAAGGCATTTTTGAGGTAAATCTATTTCCACTTTACAATTTTCTACTCTTCTTGGAGGGATAACTGGTTTCTCATAAATAGTGTCTTCAGTTGGGGGTAATGGAGGGAGAACGTCTGGTCGAGCTAAATGTTTTTGTTGCTTTGCTGTGGGTGGTGTGCACTGCCGCTGTCGTTTCGAATGTCTATATTCTAGAGTTAATATTCTTCCTTCTTCCGATGTCCAACCACCCGAATCTTCCAAACTTTTATCTGAAGTATCTTCTTGTGAATGCGAAGAAAACATATTCGGTGCTATTTTAGGTCTACTTAATACTATTTTGTTGTATTCATAGTCACCGCGCAAGCTGTTAAATTTTGGATTGTGCTCGATTTTATAGCTGTTTTTTACGAATGTACCACTGCTTCTTAGTTGTATTCGATGGCTGTTTTTTACGTTTGGGCTTCCAAGATTTTTAATAAGATCCCTACGACTAAACTGCATGTTTTCTATCGCCTCTTTATGTTTAGGATGTTTTCTATCCAAAGTATCGGGTTCAAAACCATCGGATTCGTGAATACGTATATAATTTTCTGGAGGATCTTTCACTTCTATTGTCAAACAACCTGGTTTCTCTTCAACATTTTGTAGTGCGATTAATTTACGACTTCCAATAGAGCTCTCAGATCCACTAGGCGAAGTTGGTGCGCTCCCGAAATTGTAACTGTTGTTTACGTATACTTCGGTAACTAAACTATAATTGACGCCAAAACTTTTCTCTGCTTCTTTTTGTCCATTATTTTTCTTTATACCAATAGTTTCATAATGATTTTGATTCACTCCAACCTCCACTTCCGGTGAAGGTGTATTGCTCTCGCTATTGGAGTTTGATTTGTATACAGCATTTCTCATCGTAAGTTCTTCTTCTAATGGCAATGCGCTGCTTAAACTGGGACTAGCTTGTGAAGAAGGAACCTCTAAAAATTCCGTTGGTGTTGTTATACTCTTTTTATTTGAAGAACGTTCCAAACTGTCTGTTTCATAGTCATTCGCTATTGGACTATCAGAAATATGATTAAAGGTTTTCTCTGTGGTATCATTATCTAAGTTCTCAGTAAGCATTTCGTCATCAGAACTGCTTTGATTGTACGACTTTGAAAAGTTGTCTAAAGCCATCGCGTCGTTTACCATATCAGGAAGAGAATTTTTGTTATTGATTAATGCGTTCCTACGTTTGC
The DNA here is from genome assembly GCF_061535395.1 of Colias eurytheme. Lineage (NCBI taxonomy): Eukaryota > Metazoa > Arthropoda > Insecta > Lepidoptera > Pieridae > Colias > Colias eurytheme. The sequence continues at coordinate 5,170,647 of NC_142995.1, read as the reverse complement.
AAGAACCCTTACTTCCGGAACTACTAGTAGGTCTATATTCATCAAAATTAATCGACTGAACGATTTTATTTGTAACAGTATTGTTTGAGTTTTCTTCACAGGCGACACCTTCAAATTCAGGCAGTGGTATATTATAATTTCTCGTAGTAGGCTCTGATCTTACAGACCTAGAGGTACATTTCTTCGAAGCGGTCAGATTGTCGTTGGAATATAAAGAATGACTTTCTGAAAAACTGTATTGTTTCCTAATATTATTGCGACAAGCAGCTATCGGTAGTGAAGATAAGGATTTTGCTAATTTACTGGAGTTTATGTCGAAATCTTCATTAATTTCTTCTGGTCCATTTGGAATATTTTCCAACCATTTGCGAATGCTACTTTGCTTATCGCCTTTTGAATGAAGACAGCTTTTACAATTGGGATTGTCGTATTTTATGACGTTTACTGTGTTATTATCAGATTTGCATCCTGGGCAACCTAAACAAGTAGAGGATCGACGCCGACTATTTTCTCTTTTAAGACTGATTACGCTCCCGCTACGTTGACTACCAAGTCCATTGTAAAGATCAATGCTGTTTGCATTGGACGGATATGTCTCTTCTTCTGGTATTTCATTTAGAACAGGGTGGAAACGTTTGGCTGCCATTTTGTGTTTTGCTATTGATATGACTTCCCTGATTTTTGATAAAAATTCCAGAGCGGCCGCTGGTGGATCCTGGAAATGAGGCACCAGACTTCAGAGTAAGTTAATACAATTATTGTTTATATGATTGTTATAAAAAGACGATGTTCATAAAAGGAAAACGAATACTTACAACCATAAGCTGTGGTTCAAAATAAGCTGGGTTAAAGTACAGTTTTCTTCGCGTAGTACCAACAGGTCTAGCAATTTCTCGGTCTTCAATAGTTTCAACAATAGATACATGTTCATCTGGAAGTCGTTCTATACCGGACTCATCGCGATGATTAACTTCCATACCCTCATATTGACTTTTTAATCCTTCATTATGGAGATGGATAATTGCTGATGTCGTTCTTTTCTGAAATGGAAATTACATTCCTATAAATATTTATTTAAATGTTTCATCAGTGACAATTATATTTAACAAAATTTATTATTTTTAATTTGTTCTTACATTGAAAACATTTTCATCGCTACGAATACTGCTGTCAGGCAAGTCTTCTGAATCCGATATATTGCTCCCAGAGTCGCTTGTGAAATTCATTTTATCACTAAAAGTTCTGCCAACTGATAGAAGCGGGTTGTTTTTGACGATACCATCATCTTGTCCCATTGCATTAGTAATTGTTTGAACACGTTCATTATTGATTCGAAGTATATCACGATCTACTGTGATAGTACCATCTCTCTTCTTTAATCCTTTAATTCTTCGAAGGCTGCTTTCTTCAGACGCGACTTTTCGTCTCTTACGAATGTGTAAATAGAGAAAGACTGATGCTACATAGATTAGCCCAAGGAGTAAAGAGCTGATGCCTATTGCTATGTATTCGCTGGCGCTCAATCCAGAATATGTACTGGAGTCGGATGTTTGCGCGTTTGGTGTGAATTGTACTTCTGTTATGTCTGAAAATAAAATTAATTGATGTTAAAGGTATATTTTTAAATCCGTTTAAAAGAATAATGCATTTCAAACCTGCTGCTAAATCTACGAGCAGTGTATGTACCTTGTCCTCTTAATATTTTTGTAGAACAGGTTGCTATAATAACGTACTCTAAAAGCTTCACAGGGTGTGAACACTGAACGCGCCGCGTAAGTCCAGTGGTGAATGAATGAGAGAAGTGTGGCAACGTTGCGGCACAAAAGTCTGACTACCATCACTCGCCCGACATGCACCTAAGTGTACACCTTCACCATTGTAATAGAATTCAGTATCTTTTACTGATTTTAAATTACCTGTATGCGCAGTATCACTCACTGCTACCACATTTGGACTATGTAGCTTGCACTCAGAATCATCCCGTACTAAATAGTAGGCTGTATTAACATTCTGTATAAATATACAGAATGTTTAAATAACTTACTTGCAGCATGTCTGGGCGGTGTTCCCTGCACTCTAAAAGCCACACAGGGTGTGAATACACCACGCAGATCAAGTGGTGAGGAGGGCGGTGTGGCAACGTCGCGGCACAAAAGCCTGACTACCATCACTCGCCCGGACATGCGTCTGCGTACTTCATCTTCACCGCTCCACTGGAATTGTGAATTTGATTAGTTTTGAGATGCGCGTGGTTAAACTTTTGATATCTTATTAAAGATCACACATAAGTTTCAAATCAATTGAAACAATTCAGTTTATTAATTTAAATAACACTTCCATCTAGGCGGTTTTGAATCGTCAAAATACATTATCCAATATTTATCACCGGTTCGGAAAGCAGTTGCTACAAAGAAGAGCAAGATATTGCAATTGCTCTTATAAAGTAATATATATGTAATTTTAATGACATAAAACGGTAATAAAAATATTTACAAATGATCATACCTGCAAAAAAGTTCTACCCTCATCTCTAAAAAGACTAAATGGCACATCCGCGTCTAGTGTATTACGAAGGTCCAAAAATCCCTTCGTCGTAAGAAATTGAGCTCCGGATACCGCGCAAATAGGTGTTTTGACATCTGAAAATATACACGATTTGAACACAAGTAAATTTAAACTATAATAAATTATGAATAAAAGTTACAAAAGCTTTTTATAAATGATTCAATTTATCACAATAAATCGAGCCGGTCAGTTTTCATTCGGCATTCAACGACATGGTATGCTTATAATGGCTTGCTGCCGGTCATATATTTACACTGTTAATAATAATATAAAGTAGGTAGTTATTGCTTCTAAATAAATATTATATTCCATAGTGTTAATAAATGTGCATCTAATACTTACTCTGAAATGTTATTTCACGCGATGGATGTATTATTTGACCTTTTAAAGGCAAGAAGACAAATGGTATACGTTGTAACGCGTTACCGGTGCCAAAAGTGGCCAAGGCACATTCTGGAAAAAATAATGAATCGAAAATAAACATCCGGTATAACAACTAAGCATCTGATATGACACTTAGAACTTTCGGCAAATAAAAAGTAGCAATGTAATTGCTTTCTTTGAATATGAAAACATATTTCAGTTAAGAGGCTTAAACTGTCGCATTTGTAAACGAATTAAAGGTGCTGTATTAGTTGTTAAATATTTTATGCTTACAAAAATAATTGCAATATGGTTGTATTCGAGTTACTAACGGTTTTAAATTTATATTATAGAGCTTTTCATTCTGGGAGAGATTATGTTTGTAAACATTTTGTCCTCTATTCGTAAAGATTGGTTCGAAATAATGGTCGACATGCTTTTAAACGATACTCGTATATTTTTAGTACATCATTATCCTGCTATATATTTTGAGAAGTTACTGAAGGCTTAGTAAAAGTTAGTGGAGTTTTAATTCAAAATTAATAATTATCTAGCTTATTTATAATTTTAAGTCTATATTTATGAGGCATGACTACACACGTAGGTGTAACGGTAGTGTACCTTACTATGTACAGATATTTATTTTATATAATGTAATTTAATCGATAATGTTATATTTTAGTAATAAGTTATAAGTAAGTACGTTTTGTATATTTTTCACATTGCTTTAAAGCTCATTCAATTCATTCAAAACACGATAGGTAAGTACTCTACATAACAATGTTTATACGATATTTTTCAAATGTTGCATATTTCCACGTTTTCAATTTCATATACTCTTAAAAAGTTGAAGATATGGCGTTCTATAGAAAAGTAAATATGGAAGTTAACATTCATTCCTCAAACGTATTGAAAATGTAAATCATGTCAATATTTGCATCTAGTTGATATAGTTTGAACTCGAGTGTGAATAAAAATGACTTTCACAAAACTTTGACAGCAAGATGGAAAAATCCCATAACGGATTTGTATCTACTTCAATATATCAACATTTTGTGTTAAGACGATACACAAAAAAAAATCCACTGCTTGGCGGGCGGAGTCTATAGCTCGCTATCGCGAACGCGGGTGTGCGCGAAGTCATTCTTGCAAACTCGCCGCGCTGCCGCTGGCCGACTCGGGACAAACATGTATGGAGTCGTCATACAGTTATAATATTGTTATACATTTATTTAATTGTTGATTTATTGGTTTTATTTTCTTGCTTATAAACAAATAATCTTCTTTTTAACAACTACTTAGACATTATTAATAATTATTATCATTTCGTAATGTTTACTTTATTACAAAATAATACAGGTTATAAATAATCTTTAAAATAACAAAAAATATTGTTACTCTGAAAAAATGAAATGGTACTCAATAACGCGGACTACTGAATTGATTTAGATTACATCATGCACAGAAATAAAAGGTACTATTTCTGAAAGAAGTTATAAATCCTAATTTTTCTCAGTCAAAGTCAAGAGTGGAAGATATCACTAATACAGTAAAACTGATGAAACTTTGGATGTTAATTTGTATATTTTTTTGTTAGTTGTTACTTAATCACGTCAAGACTACATTACCAATTTTGATAAAATATAGCTAATAGCCTGGATTTACACATAGGATACTTTTTATCCGAACTGAACACTTCTGTGGGAAAAAACAGGATTCACGATATAACCTAATTCCACGCGGGCAAAGCCGCGGTCGGAATGATATTTTTTTAAATAAAAAAATTGTTTAAAAAAAAAAACACAAAATATATTGACGCATGTATTTATTTTTTGCACTCTATTATATAGTACGACATAAAAGAGATGAAATTAATTATTTTGGAACTAATTCGTTTTTCATTACCTGGCAACCCTGAATTGGCAATGTAGCTGTCAAGTTGAATAAAAATTTGTTGTTTTTTTCGTGAAGTGGAGAATTATTGAGATAAAATTGTTATTTAGAACAAGAAATTTAAAAAAAAAAGGAGACATCATGAAAAAGGTTAAACGTAGCGGTGTCCGTGATGTGGTGTATAAAGTTTTTATTCGGTGTTTGTCCGAATTTCAAGCTGGAAATTTATTGACTGATTTGGAAAACGTTTACAAACGTACAGCAGAATATACCGGTGAGATTCCATTTATTTTTGCTCAGTACTACGTAAAATAGAATATACCATTAGTAACGAGTGTTTAATGTATGTATGTATGGCGATTATTACGTTTTCGCAAATTAATTTGAGGTTATTTGTATGTAAACAAAAACTAGTTTTTATAGTGCGACCAGCACAATTTGAGTCAAGAAGTTATATCCAATCCAACCAGCCTCAAATAAAGTACCTAGTTTAGATTTTACTACATAGTATAGTGATAACTGTTTTCATACAGCTATCTATCTATTAAGCTATTAATCAATCAAACCATAAGAAAAAAAATCATATTTACTGTATCATATTTACAGATACTGAAGATGCCCCGTACCCTCTTGCCAGTACTTCGAAACAGAGTGATGATCAGTCCTTTGAAGGAGTAGAATATTTAGATTTTGATGAATTATATTAATGTACAAAATTTATCTACAAAAAAAATAAAAATATGTGGTTTTCAAATCGCCTTGTTTTTTTCTACCCGACGGACCCAGAAAGAGGGTAATGTGTTTGAGCTGCATGTATGCTTGTTTGTTTGTATGTTTGATTCTATGTGCGCCTCTGCAGTCTAAACACTTGACCGATTTTTATAAAATAACTAATTCCAAATACATTTAAGTAAAATTTGACCTAGGTAGGTCAATTAAAATACTAATGTATTTTTGTCTTAAATTACACTATTGCTACACTGAAACAATTATAACGGTTTAAATCGCGGTATTTATTTTAGATTATATTATATACATTTTTGGTTTTTTATTCTATAGTATCAAGATCGCTTGCGTCGCAGTATCAGTGTTGCTATATGAGCGACGGTGGCGCCCTCATTTATTTTCATCTCTTTTGTGTCGCACTGTAATTGTAATTATTCATTACAAATAATCAAAATAAAATAGCCAGAACAAAGTTAGGCCCTGGTAGGGTAGGTAGGCAGGTACAGCAATGTGAGACGAACACTGGCTTATTTATACCAATAATAATGTATTATAAACATTAAATTAAGTTTACTACAAAAATACATAATATTAGCTAATGTGAAAACGAATCAACCAATCATCCCACAACAATGAAATGTGCACACAAATATTCATCCAAATCGGTTCATGTGATTAGGAGGAGTGACTGCAGCGCCATCTTCCGGGCCCAATTGTGTTTCCAGATCACCCAGGAACTCAATTTAATATACTTACACAAAATTTTTCGAAATGAAATCTCACATTACTATGTAAATATGAATATAAACCTGTTTTAGTACTAAGCAATTTCCCGCACAGGTGTAGTAAGTATAAATGAAATAAATATCAACATCAAATTCTTTATACAACATACTTATCTACCACCTACTAAGAAATGTAATTCTTGAAATTTTTTCGTATTTTTTTAAATATAATACTACTCCAATGAGCTCCTGTTCCATATTACGGCCACCATACTTGTTCACCATGATTTTTTATTTATTTGCACTTTGTTGCTTTTTGCTAAAAATGGAATCATGCGATAAAACCAGTAGAGCGTTGATAACATACATTTTTGACTGAATAAAGGTACTTACGAAGGAGTGGGTTCACATTGTGAACAATCAGTGGGTTTATTTTCCTTCTGGATTCCGGATTTCTGAAAAGATTATCTATGCTATAAATGAAAAAAATCTTACACATTCGTTATGTACTTAAAACAGGGGTACATATCAAACATCGTCTATAATACAATTATCATCAAATTTAAAATAAAACCAACTTACTTCATTAATTTGTTCCAATTGTAAGCATTCTTTTTCCTCCAACCTTTATGTTTCTTCTTCTTATTTTCTTTATTGTCCCCATTTGTCTCATTTTGTCTTATTGTGCTGTCACCCTTTTTTACGATGGCGCGAGCGACACAAGGGGCCTTAGACAAAGTAACAATTAAAAAACGATAACGAAGTTAGAAAAGGCAAAAATGTATGGGATTGACATACGCCGCGTTAGATCACGTGGTCTATCTAATGTCAATCCCATACATTTTTCCTTTTCTAACTTCGTTATCGTTTTTTAATTGTTACTTTGTCTAAGGCCCCAGTTCCCCGTGTGACGGCCGTAGCGGGAATGACTCGTGCAGCGATCGGGGTAGGAAGGTACAGGGCGGCTCTCGCTATATTGGCTGGTCGCGCGCTAATTTCAAGTATTTCTTGTTTATTTCAAAACCATCGCATATTTCAAAATTCTAAATCGGTAGACGTATAGGTTGTATGTTTTATAGTTAATATCCAAAAAGTCGTAACTTTACGTTTGTTATTTTGAAGATGCCAGAGATTAAAAAAAAATAACAATGAGAACTTTGTATTTTTTTTCTATCGAGAAAATATCATGGAATCATGTTTCTAAAACGGTAGACGTATTGTGTTACTATTGAACTTTCTTGTCAAGAATTTTCATCACGACAACTTTAATAATATAAAAATTACGAAGGTTTAAAAAGGGCCGTAAATGTTAGAAAAATTAATTCATCACCTTAAAAACAAGCAAGTTATAGAATGCAGAAATACAAGTGTTAGGTATAGGTAGGTATAACTAGGTACCTACGTAGTTTTGACGTGTGATTTGGGTGTTATAGGTAAACAGATAGACAATTAATCTGTATGTATCTAAATCACTGGCAAATATTTTCTCTTCATATCTAGAATAAAGATGATATTTTAAAATAATTCATATGAGACGAGTAGGTTTTATGGCAAATTTACAATAGGTTTTCTTTTTTCAAATTTTACAACCCATAAATAAGTTACCTGTGTCATATTTTAAAATAAAATACGAAACTAGTCATCTCTTAACTAAATTGAAACGATTTTATTTTTTGTTTGTTTCTTTTTTTAAACTAAGTACTTAACTGATTTGAATTTTTTCAAGTGTAAACACTTCTTTCTTCTCATTATGCTTACCTGGTAGATCATCAACACACAGTTCTCTATCTTCCCTAAACAAGGGTGCGCGTTGTGGGCATGCGCAGGCGCAGCCGCCGGCGAATGTCGCGCCTTTTATACTCGCCGCACCCGCGCCGTGCTCTGCGCATTGTGCTGGACCGCATTCGTCGCCTGTGGGAATATTAATCTAGTATTATAGGTATTACCATGGTATTACTGAGCATTTTTAAAACATTTCGGTTGATATTGTCGAAAAAAAGGTCAGTTACAGGAAAACTGGTCGTTAATTTTGAGTACAACTGCAGGTTTAATAGAAAAATTAATTTAAGTATTAACAAGACTATGCCATAAAGGTGGGTAATGTTTATAAAATTATATTTTCTTTTTAGGAAAAACTCAATAGGTACCTATACAAAATCATAGGTAAGTAAGTAGGTATATGAAAAAAACACAAACACAAACATGAACGAGTTGATCGTAAAATTCAGTGGAATTACATCTACAATTGAATATTTTATATTTGAGAGAGATTGCATAAAGCGATAAGATCGCCTCTGTAAATTAATATTAATTTTACTCCTGTTTCCTTGTACTCTTCTGTTATAAATTTAGAGATTTATTAATAGTTACCACGTGAATAGAGTGCAAATTAAGACATCTTCATTAGTCTCTACTCTACTTATATGTATGGAGCCATTATTAAGGGAAGAAGAAGAAAATATACAAAAATGTATAAGATCTTCGTTAAACATACCAAGTAAAGTGAACACATCGCCAGTCTCCCGTCGCGTGAGATCGCCGAGGCTGGCGGCGGCTGCGGCTGTCGCCAGCAGCAGCAGGGCGGCCATGCTAGCCCTCCCTCCCGCCGGCCGACCACCCGCCCCCCCGCATCGCTAGCTACTGCTGGAAAGATACACGATGTTATTTAGAAATTTACTCAGGGATCTAAACCTATATGATTTTGATCTGTCATTTACGAATTGCAACGGTATTTGGGCCTCGAACCAATTGAGAGGGTTCCTTTCTTTTCCAAAATTTTTGTTTCGATCAATTCTGTTTTACATAACTTGCAAATGATGATGATAACATAATATGTCTACATTTTGGCATAAAGAAAAAGGCGCTACTTATTGCAAAACTCTACTTTAGAGCTAGAGCACCTATTTTATTTCGAACTAGATAGGTTTAATAATTTTTATGAAATACAATTATTCACATAGGTATTGATTATTATGTTTACGGGTAAAAATGGGTAGAGATAAACTACGATAACATGGCGCGCCCCTCCAAATTACTGTTTCAATGTGTGTAGTGAAATACAAATATTTAAATATTATATTATTATTATTTATAATAATATAATAATTAAATTATTATATTATTATTTATAATAATATAATAATTAAATTATTAATTTTTATTATTATATTATATTATTTATTATGAATTTCACAAATACTTTCAAACGTTTTGAATTTTGGAGGGGCGCGCCATGTTATCGTAGTTTATCTTCTATGTTGTTAATTGTTGTAATGTTTCTCGTACCTACGTAGGTATAGTTTTGTACTGTAATTCAATCTAATTCTAAATATGTATTTCAAAACCCCACATTCGTCTTCATTAGTGTTAAAGTTTCCAACTGTGTCGTATCAATATGAAGTCGGTTAAAAATAACCACGAAACTTTTATGAGAAACCTCGACTAACAAGGCGAGGCGCGAAGCCGTAATTTTTTATTATCTTATATAAAAAAATAAGTCTATTTTAAAACATGTTAGGACTACGGCGCGAAAGTGTTACCTCTAGCATGAGTACATTATTTGAATATAATAAACTGGTAAGTCAAACAGACGGTTTGCTTTTCTATACCAGAAATCTGAAAGTATCTTAGGTGTCTGTTAAAATATGCATTATGTTAAAGTGATGTTCAACTGTAACATAACACATGACTGTGCAAACTATTACCACGATAGGTATACGAAAATGTTAATTTGCAACGGTTTTATATATATTTGAGAATTTAACGGTAAAATATTGAGTGTAGTATATGAATAACTCAAAGGTGGCCGCCTAAATGAAATATAGGTATTGAATTTGTTACACATACTACACTAATTATGTGCGTGTTCGTATAATTAATAGCATATACTGAATAGTTCTATAGAAAAGTTCACGCATGGGATTTGTAATTACAGTAAAGACCAATAGGTACGTTTAAAATTACACTTTTCACGCAGTCATTTTATTTAATTATACCTACTCAAATTATATTTTATACTTACAAACGCTTATTTAATGATAAGCTCGTCGAACTTTGAACGAATTTACGATATTGTGTGACGTCAGTAAAAAAGTTGACTATTTGTAAGCACTTGTAAAATTGTATCTACAGTGTTTAAGTATTTTTTAACTGAGTGTTTGCATATCTTTGTACAATGACTAAAGATTATATTTGTATTTGGTTGAGGTAATTCTAAAAATATATTCAGAATGTTCTTATTTTTTTTCTTAGGTAATAATAAAATTGTTCGCTCGACATTTGAATAAGAAGCATCGACGACAGTTGTCAGCTACTATAAAATATAATAGAGGCAGAGAAAGCTCGCACGACATCACAAAAATTCAATGGCATTGTATGATGTTCGATTTCACTTAGTTCACATTATTACCTCCAAGTATGGGGATGATAACCTCTGTGAACTGATGGGAAAATACCTCAGTGGAGCTGGGTTTTTATCAGAAATATCAAGTCTGTGACCTTAGGTATTGAAGTGTTACATTATACATAGATTTATAATCTTTATTTAAAAATGAAATATAATAGAAGTTCCAAAAATTCTGTTAGTTTGTAAATGTTAGTACGAATTAACAAAGTTAAACACATTCTGTAAATTAGCTAATATAAGTTCTATAGATGTTATACCACGTGGGTTAAATAAATTATTTTGTACGAGCTTTGGCTGAGTTAACTTTGTATTCATGTACATGGGCGTAGCTAGCCATGGGCTCAGGGTGGGGCAATCATATAAAATAATATGTAACTAGGAATACCTGAGGTCTTATCCCGTTTAAATTTTAGGGTTCAAACCTCAAAAGGAAAAAACGGCACCCTTATAGGATCACTTTGTTGTCCGTCTGTCTGCCTGTTTATCTTTAAACTTTTTTCTCAGGAACGCGTAGAGATATGAAGCTGAAATTGATATTAAATACTAATGTCTACCGTCCGTTGAAGCTGTGAAAAAATCAAACTCATAAACCAACGCAATCAAAAGATACAGCCGTTTATGCTGTAAATTTTCGCAAATTACGACTTTCGCAAGGGAATCATAACCACATGAGTAGAAGTGTCATAACCTACAGGGTACTTTCCGTGAACACAGAATCTTGAAATTTGGTAAGAATCAACATCTTATAATATGACAGATACAAGAATAATAATTGTGAAAAGTATAAATTTCCGGTAACAACATATAGGATAAACAGGCTCATACGCAACCATCGGTGCGCAAGTTCAACTCGCGGTTTTTATTTCATACAAAATGGTCAGAAGGGTCTGGCCTTGTATCAAGAAATAAGTTAACAGTTGTGTCTTCTCGATACTACATGGATGTAGTTAATAGTAGACACAACCAAAAAACCGGCCAAGTGCGAATCGAACTCACGCATGTTTTTTTGTTGTTACTTTAAATTTATGCTTTTCACAATTTTTTTCTTTATCTGCGCTATAAGAAGTTACTTAATACAGATTCTGGTTTCACGGGAAGTAACCTGTAGGTTTTGTTCCTTGGGACCCTTTCGATTCTTGAAAATTTTTGGCAAAAGCGTCTGTATCTTTTTGATTGCTTTGCCTAGTAGTTGGATTTTTATTTATTTTTTTGGCTTCAAGGGACCTTAGATTTGAGTATTCGATAATGTTTTAAGCAATACATCCACGCGTTCCTGATAAAAAAGGTGTTGACAGCCAGACGGACAACAAAGTGATCCTATAAGGGTACCGCTTTTTTCCTTTTGGTGGTTCAGAACCCTAAACATATGTTTGGGGCTACTTTATTATACAGTTTAGCTTTCTATAAATACAATAATTTGATTTATTAATTATAGTTGAATATAGAAATAAAATAAAGTTTAAAAAGTTTTTGGCCAATATCTCAAAAACTATTTACTTTGGGGCAAAAGTTATTAATGTGACCTTTTTCGTAGAGAAAAAAAATTTCACATCTTTTCTACCTTGTAAACTTTTTCGTAAAAATGAATGTTTTCCATTGCCCATATTTTTTTAGTATAGAACGTTTAATGTAGAAATGCCGCGGGCGGCCCAAATAAACTACTTACCTATAAATTTTAAGCACTACAGCACATATTTTTTTTTAGTTTGTTGAATTTGTACCATTATATACTATGCATATCTTGAAATTTTCGATTAAACGCTCAGTAGTCCAACATTAAAAGTTCTATAACTCAAAGGGTACGGGCATTAGAAAAAAAAATCAAAGAAATGCTGTAGTGTAGAAAATAAAGTGCTCTTAAAAAATGAATAGATGCATTTTATTGATTAATCAAATATTTTAAGAGTTAAAAAACGCTAAACCGGTTCATTAATTAATATCCCATTGGCCCATTGGCCATAAATCGTAAACGGTAAGTTTTAAAAAAAAGTTTACGAGGTGAAAAAGATGCGAAATTTAATTCTCTACAAAAAAGTCAAAATAATATTTGCCCTAAAGATAGTTTGCGAGAAATCGGAGAAAAAGATTGCGTTTGTGTACACGCAATACGCATATTAAGATAAATCGTACCAGCTTTTTGTTTTGATCGCATTTTTTTATGTCGACTGACGACTTTTGAGTGTGAATTCCTTACAAATATTAAGTACTAGCGATCCGCCCCGGCTTCGCCCGTGGTACATATTTTGGAATAAAAGGTAGCCTATGTTCTTTCTCAGGGTCTAAATATTATCTGTGCCAAATTTCATCAAAATCGGTCCAGTAGTTTATGCGTGAAAACCATACATACATACATACATACATACACACATGCATACAAACCTTTCCTCTTTATAATATTAGTATAGATATACCTCAGTTAATACCTAGATAATTTCGTTTTTTAAATTTGGTTAAGTACCTTCCAGGTCAGAGCCAGGGTGGGGCAAGCGCCCCACCCTGCCCCACCGTGGCTACGCCCATGTTCATGTATGATGTAAGTATTCTGCAAATCCGGTAGGTACTTGAATCGGTACATACCTATAAAACTAAAAATTTGGTATAAACTACCTAAAAATTACAATTTTGTATCAATTTTGTACAAAAATTTGAAAGTTGGATACGCGTAATGTCACCCATGATTTGTTAGTCTTAACACCCTTGAACTTAGCACTCAATTCCGTCGGTACACAACAATATTTTATGCTAATTTAACCAAAACGCGAGTACTGGCACGCGTCTCAGTATTGACACTTGGTAATTCTGTTTCCCCGTTCGACAAGCTTTTGGTAGTGTTTGCTTATTGCGAGCAAACAAGAATCGGGTCCAAGCCATTACCAAAGTGACAATGTTTCATGGTGTAATGACGCTGACAAACTCGCGCCGCGGTTGGTCCGACCCCCCATCAATCCTATCGATAGGAGCATATCGTCAATCATTTAACATTTGTGTCTAAAGACAAATATGTAGCTAGAACATGGACCTAGACAAATGATGATTTATTGAAACATTGCGCGACGTATCCGTTATTTTGAGATGTGAGACAATCATGTTTGCTAACTTTCCCGATCTGCTAGATTTATGAACGATCATTCGACAACAGAATGACTATTTCGTTTGTGTTTTACTTTTTCACAGTAGGTATGTTGGAACGTATAAGGATGTGTTCAATTGAACACATCCTTATACTTTGCTTTTAAAATAACTTTAAAATAAATAAACAAAATCTTTTCGTTTATAAAAGAAAAAGGCGATCTACGATCTACTCGCAACCGTTTGTAAATCCTGGGACAACTTAAATATTGTTATAATAATTAATAACATAATATTACCCAAGGGTTCTTTTATAGAAAGCATAGTTAGTCATGTAAAAATACAATAAATTAAAATTGAACTGCACAAATACCAATCAGAAGACTAAACTAATCCGGGCTTTCATCATTTACATGTCTAGTAAGAATCATTAGACTACGACCTACGTAATATATCCTTATATATAACATAGAACGTATTGGAAAATAGGCTATTGTTATTAACCATGCTAAAGGAAACAAAGCCCACACAAGTTTCATTTAAGCTGTATGCAGTATGGCGTATGCCCATGTCATTCGCGCTTTGCATAGCGTTTTAGACGAAGTGGTGATTTGTGGCGTAAATGCATAGTTTGAGGGCATACCCATCTCAAATTTCCTATTCATTGCAGTCGGAGTCAAACCATTAATAACTTAGAAACTGTAGTTTAATAGAAAATCATTGTTTCGATTTACTCATAGAATGTTGCTTTCGAAATAGTCCATTTTGACAACAGTCGAAAGCTGTTAGAGCCTCTTAACAAATTTTACATAAAGCAAAGTAAAGACTTGACAATATTTCATAACACTTCATGACTGTTTGTTATTCGTTTCCGTTTATCGTAAAATTGTCACTAGTACGACAGTCTGCAGAAACCGTTTTAGTTTATTCAAGCGAGAATCTACTTAGAGATTACTACCAGAAGAATTGTGTTCATTTGTCTCAAATTCTATGCTTGGGATATAAAAGTGTATATTTACTTAAGAGAATCCAATAGCGCCCATGTCTCATAATGATTAAAATAGTAATATGTAATATGTGGAGCAAACGTAATATTTGCGCGCCACGAGCCATGCTGGGTGCTTATTAGTTATTAGTTATTACCTTCAGGCTTCAACCACTATCCAGGACTGATATTAGCTGATGCTATGATAATAACCGATCACTGATTACGATTAACTACCGATACTGTTAGGATTAAAGTGAAGGAAGATGATACATCTAGGCTACTGAATATGGAATTATGATGAACGTAACGTGACATTAAGTACCTACCTAGTTAACTACCTTCTGAATAAAATTAACCACTTTTAAAATGTCATGTTTTAAAAATCATCAAAATACGAGTTAGTTTCGTAATTTTCCCATCTTATCTCGATGTTAGTCCTCATACGCAAGTCTATTACATAGTTCCTGATACAAGAACGCATGTCGAGGCACAGTAAGCTAATTTGTATTGCCACAGGAGCGCCCCAGGCACTGGTACTGATGCCGGTTTAACTGGTTAATTGTACTCTATCCTTAACATCTAATGTCCCCTTCTTCGTACTTATGAAGATTAATGATTAGTAGGTTAAGGTTTTCCAGTTCAGAAATAGTTCCGGTCGCTTCGGGCTCTATAATTAGTAAGAAGCCGTTACGTAATACTTGTATGTATATGTTTGTAACATTTTCTAGTAGTACGTTGAAGTGAAGTATATATTTACCGCTACTGTTCATTTTTCTAATAATGGTCTTTTTCAAAGAGCCTCTATGTCTTTTAAGATTGGAAATTGGAATGAGACATGTTTAGTATTCCGCTTTATTTTCTTTACGTTTGAAGTTGGAATTACTGTTGGTTGGTTATGGTTTCTGTGTATGTATTTATTTTTTAATTACGTAGTGTCCTTTTTACTATAAGTTATTTGTATTATTTATGACCTATCGTTAGTGCTTCGTTTAAGTACATCCGGAAGGATCTTGGCTATAAACTATATAAGTACCATTATAAAAGTGAAGTCTATCTTAAAAACGTTTTAAAATATATTTCGATCAACAAGATCGTTATAAATAAGATAAATTCCTATAAAATGGGAAATATTCAAGACTGTAAATAAATATATCAATATGATATAGATGTTTTCCATAATCTACTACCGAAAGCTTGAATTTCAATCTTATCGATTCTAGTGTTTAGTATTTACCTTTTATCGAACAATTTGATTCATGTAAGTAGGTATTTTTGAATTAAATAAAAAATCCAAAAGGAAATATTAAGCTGTTAAGACAGAGTTCAAACGGTAAACTCATCATAAGAGCAATATATTTTCTCGCTTGTGATTAGAGAGATAAAATTGACAGTTTTCAGACAGTTATAATAATATAATATTGCACATATTAATATGCGCAAGATTTTATACTTCGCGGAACCGCCGCAGCCGCGCCGACTTATTTAATAAATGTGACGTTATACTCATATTAATATAAATCATATATCTCAGCAAACTCATTTCTAAATTACAACCGTCGGATTTTATCACCTGCAAATTAAAGGTTACTGTGCAATAACTACATCGTAAACGAATCGCAGTTAAAACTATATAATATACCTAATGTCAATTAACCATAAAAGAAATGGATATAGAAAACTGTCGTTATAAATACCGTTCAGAGTTATTAGTAATTAAAATATTCCCACTTCTATTTACTCATACATACACAGATCACAGAAACTAAAGATCTCTATGCATACCTACATAGATAATTTTATTCACTTTTCGTATTTTTGCACGCCTCATAAGCGAAGCGTTGAGGTGGGTACTACTGTCACTTCGCGCAAAACATCTGATTTTTCAAACTTAAAATGTCTTTATGTATCATACATTGCACTTGTAAGATAATACATACCCAAACATATTAAGAAAAAACACTATTTTTAACGTTCATGATATTTTTGATGTCATTTTTGTTATTTAAACTAGTTAAAAAACAGTTTAAAAAAGTTCTGTCTTGGACGTCCGTGTGTCTGTATGTGCGGATCCTTTTTCTTGTTAACACGATAGCGACCGAAATACTTTACTAATCGAGTCTTTTTTTTTCTCTTACGCTTGAGTATGCTCAGGAATAGAACCCTTTCATTTTTCAGGGTCTGATTCGATGTGGTTTAATTGTTATTAAATAAACAAAAATAATAATTAATAAATATTTATTAAAAAAAAATTATGAGGCGTGCACTTTTGGATTTTCCAAATTATTTTTATTTCATTTTGTAAAACTTTAAAGTCATGTGCAGTATTCTAATATGGTTAGGTTAAAAGGCTTATTAGACCACCCAATTTTTAGGGACCCTAACCCTAACTAAGAGTGGTGTAATAAGACTTAGGGAGTTAGTGTCCCGATTTAGGGCGATCGGGTCTGCCCGATCTGCCTAGCTCCCTAAGCGCCCTGCAGATTGGGTGATGTAATAACGTTTAGGGCGGTTAGGGAGCTCAGTTGCCGCGCGACTAGTGCGTGGAGTGGCTGCTTTTGTATGTAAGGTGTCACCAAACTTCCCTATTACAGGTTTATATAACTTAAAAGGGAAGTTCCAAATGTTTGTGATCACACCGCCATGTTATCAAATAAATAAATTGTTTAAATCAATTGTTTATTTCATTGTTTTAAAACTCAACAAGTGTTCAAATTGTTCTGCACCTACTCTAATTAATTCATTAAAACTCCCAGTTCAAGCACGCTTAGTATTTGCATATTTGAAAGCTTTTCACGTAACCGCAAATACTCTTTCATCCAGATCTTTCTCTTCTTTTTTGCACGCCTCATAAGCGAAGCGTTGAGGTGGGTACTACTGTCACTTCGCGCAAAACATCTGATTTTTCAAACTTAAAATGTCTTTATGTATCATACATTGCACTTGTAAGATAATACATACACACACATATTAAGAAAAAACACTATTTTTAACGTTCATGATATTTTTGATGTCATTTTTGTTATTTAAACTAGTTAAAAAACAGTTTAAAAAAGTTCTGTCTTGGACGTCCGTGTGTCTGTATGTGCGGATCCTTTTTCTTGTTAACACGATAGCGACCGAAATACTTTACTAATCGAGTCTTTTTTTTTCTCTTACGCTTGAGTATGCTCAGGAATAGAACCCTTTCATTTTTCAGGGTCTGATTCGATGTGGTTTAATTGTTATTAAATAAACAAAAATAATAATTAATAAATATTTATTAAAAAAAAATTATGAGGCGTGCACTTTTGGATTTTCCAAATTATTTAATATTTGTTATTGCGTTAACGGTTGCCACTGCTACAGCAACTTTTTGAAGTTTCGATACTGACGGCGGCATAACAATACGTTTATCTCTCTAGACATTCGCGTATAAACTGAGTTAGGGCCCAATTCGCAGAGAAGTGTAATAAGCGCCACACTAACTAGGGAACACGCCCACCCTAGATGCAGGGCCCTTCATATCGGGTAGTGTAATAAGCCTTTAAGTCTGTTAATATTTTAAGCGCGTCACACACGGTGAAGATACTATAATATTTTATCTTAAGGTACTGTAATATTTTATGTTACAGTATCTTAAGGTATCCGGTATCAGCGTTCTGACCATCATTTTTCTTTTTGTCATTGCGTACTAAGACCCCTGTAGAACCGCCATCCTGTTACAAATGACCCACAAAATTTCGGGTCAGTATCTTCACCGTGTGTGACGCACTTTAGAATAGAAAAAATAATAGGTAACCCAAGTGACCATTCATCGATTAAGTACTTGCAAATCTCACACTTAATACGTAGCAATATTCCTAGTAGTTTTCATGGTAATTATAAATGAAATATAATAAAAAGACTGTCGGCACAATCACAGAGAACTCGTAAGTCGTAACCTATTGTTTGTTATGTAACATACAATGCGCACTTATTTTTCCAACAACGCGGTAGGTACACGTACAAACAAATACCTAATGGACTTATGTCATACAAAATTTGATATACCTTTAGACGTGTTTCACCAACCAGAACTAATGATCTACTCGAATCCTAAAGTTTATTTGAGACGGTTAGGTCGGCTTCGTAAATACAGCGTGGGCAAATATTAACCTCTTGAGACCGCGGACCGGCACCCAATAGTGTGGACTCCGTGCGTGCAATGTTTCCTATTTGTAGAATTCCGACGGTATACAGAGGTATACTATAATCGTAATTAAAAACCAATGATTGTGTAGAAGGTACGAATCTGGAGGAATGACGGAGAAGTATTGTGTTTACAGTCAGCAGCGTATTTTTAAAGGATATTAGCAGAAATGTTGAGCTCCCCTTTTCTGCGGACGGCTACCCTAATAAATACCACTTTTCAATTTACCCGAATTCTTGATTACCTACCACAGCGAAAATATGGATAAGTCCACACTGCGTAAACCGTAGAATTCCAATATTTTATCAAGATAATGAGAAAATTTAAAGTTTTGTTGAATTGGCAATTTTTAAATCAATATAAGAATTTCATTAGCCGTTCCGATAAATGTGTAAAACCTTGATCATTTCCAGTTTTGAGAAAAGCTTCAATACCTTCGAGACCTTTAATGACATCTAATTATATGATATTCAAATATCTGATACTCAGCAGGACACTTCATAAAACGTTAAAATTCCTATAAAATGGTAAAAGTCCATAAAGTTTATCGACGTAATTGGGAGCATTCGGTCGACGTACGGGCCCGCGTTAATAGCGATGTCACCGAGTGTTAACGATATTTTAAGGATTCTTTATGGTTTCCAATGATATACACACCAGGTTCTACGTAACATTTATATTTTTCCATCTTGTATAAAATTTGAAGCTGTTGAAAAGCTGTATTAAAAAATGTCTTTAAAAAAGCTCGATATAGATTTTAATTAAGATTCAATAATAATTAGCAACAATAAAACATATATAAATTAAAATATTTTCCGTATCCCGTTGCCATACTACTAATATATTATATCTATGATTATACATAGTATAGCCTATACTCCATAGGTATGGGAACATGGTCGATTCATTGTCCAAAGTTCTAGCCGTCATCAATCTTGTGTTAAATCTAATCAGTGCCGCTTAGCAGCTTATTGAATCTTAACGGAATCACTCGTAATGATGTGTTTTTGCTGAGTCTCTGATATGGCTGTATAGCCTGTATTGTGGGATTATCGAAGATTAAACCACGCAAAAAGCTTAAATAGAAAATAAAAAGAGGCTGTCTCGGATTTTAACAAAGTCATCTATAGCCTATATTCATCCGTGCGTGGGAGTGATGTAACTATATTGTCCGTTAATTTTAGAATAATATTAAACATAATATACCTATAATAATTAGCAAAGGCACAGAACGTGAAATCATTGTTGAAAAATAATATTTATGAGTTTATAAGTAAATAAATTTTTAACATCATTGAAGATGCTGGAATTCAAATTTATTTCTTATACGTATTTAATTTCAATCAAATATTTATCCATTACCACTACCGTGTGAAGTTGTTCCGTGACTTGTGGTAGCGTTATTCTTAATGAGAAAGTACGAGAATTTAAATCCCATAGAATAATTAAAAAGTCAATAAATAGTTGATATTTGATTGACATCACTAATACTCGACAGTCATAGAGAGCTCATAAAAATTGTTTGCCTTTACGCCTTTGGTTAATTATCTACAGATTTCATTTAAAATGAGATAACAGCTTTCAGGGATTGGTATTTGAAAGCCACTGAACGCTTCTATACTAGATACCTACTTATTTATAAAAGAGTTTATCGCAAAACGAAGTGGTGTTTTATTAGTCAGGATATTTATTTATCTTGTAATTCCTACTTAATAAGTTTTTAACGCTTAAACGCTGTCAGCATAATGGAAAAGTTATTTAAGTTTATAATTAACATAGACATAGATAATATAAAATTCGTCTTAAATTTATTTTTATATGCGAACATACACACGCATACATAATTGATCGACATATAATAATAATATGGGAAGGGTATTCAATATTCATTACCGAACAAATATGTATTGGTTCGGTTTATGAAGACAATATCAAAGTTCTACATGTCATAACATTAAATAATATGTTGAAAACCTTATTCAAATTTGAAAAAAAGCTGATAAATGTTACTGAAAAAGAGTATAGAGGAATATTTAAAGTTACCAAACGAAAATTATAATAACGCTGCTTCCAATAAGTACCTATTATTTAGCTCTACGTAGCGTAAAAAGTTCATCTCTCTACCTATAGCAGTATAGTTTTAATTATTTGTTTTTTATCATCCAATTTTAATAACGCAATTATCCTTCCCCCCCTTCCCCGCCCTTCTAAATAATCGAATTCGGACTATTTATTGCACGCCTCATAAGCGAAGCGTTGAGGTGGGTACTACTGTCGCTTCGCGCAAAACATCTGATTTTTCAAACTTAAAATGTCTTTATGTATCATACATTGCACTTGTAAGATAATACATACACACACATATTAAGAAAAAACACTATTTTTAACGTTCATGATATTTTTGATGTCATTTTTGTTATTTAAACTAGTTAAAAAACAGTTTAAAAAAGTTCTGTCTTGGACGTCCGTGTGTCTGTATGTGCGGATCCTTTTTCTTGTTAACACGATAGCGACCGAAATACTTTACTAATCGAATCTTTTTTTTTCTCTTACGCTTGAGTATGCTCAGGAATAGAACCCTTTCATTTTTCAGGGTCTGATTCGATGTGGTTTAATTGTTATTAAATAAACAAAAAAAAACTCGGCTGTTTTTTTTTTTTTTTAAGTGAATTTTTATATTTTTATTGAAATTGATTCCAGAAGATTACTGGGAACTTTAAAAATTCATTTTGTTACTTTTATTAGTAGGTACGATCCTTATAAGTATTTTAGTGTATTCAACCAACTTAAAAAAGTGTGACTATTTTACAACAATTTGAATATGAATTGTATTATTGTATACAATATCGAAGCTTTTTAAGAAATGTATAAAATACTTTTTTAAAAATTATTATCATACATAATAATTTTTAAAAAAGTACTTATATCTTTAAATCTGAACTTTTCCTAAGTAGCAAACACATTTGCAAATGTGGGTGGTTTTTGGGGTAGCTATTAACCAATATGAGGTCAAAACTAAAATCCAAGATGGCGCCGACGAAAATTTGAAATCTTTTCGTCATGGGTGTCATTTTCATGGTTTTTGGGGTAGCTATTAACGAATATGAGGTCAAAACTATAATCCAAGATGGCGCTGATGAAAATTTGACTTTTTTTCGTGATGGGTGTCATTTTCATGGTTTTTGGGGTAGCTATTAACGAATATGAGGTCAAAACTAAAATCCAAGATGGCGCCGACAAAAAATTTACATCTTTTCGTCATGTGTGTCATTTTCATGGTTTTTGGGGTAGCTATTAAACAATATGAGGTCAAAATTAAAATTCAAGATGGCGCCGACGAAAATTTTACACATTTTCGTCATGGGTGTCATTTTCATGGTTATTGGGGTAGCTATTAACCAATATGAGGTCAAAACTAAAATCCAAGATGGCGCCGACGAAAATTTTACATATTTTCGTCATGGGTGGCATTTTCATGGTTATTGGGGTATCTATTAACCAATATGAGGTCAAAACTAAAATTCAATATGGCGCCGACGAAAATTTTACATCTTTTTTCTCTTACGCTTGAGTATGCTCAGGAATAGAACCCTTTCATTTTTCAGGGTCTGATTCGATGTGGTTTAATTGTTATTAAATAAACAAAAATAATAATTAATAAATAATTATTAAAAAAAAATTATGAGGCGTGCACTTTTGGATTTTCCAAACTATTTTTTTATTTTACGTGGCTGCCGAAAAGCAGCCAGAATCCGACCTTGTGTCTTTACATCGTTTCCAAACACTTATCTATTCTTTATGATATCGTGTGAACGTTTTTATCGTGCCGTGTAAATGCATCACCTGTCAATCGCTGGTTCCCAGGCTAGTTCGCATACATACGTGACTGTGTCAGGCTGTTCTCAATAGCGTCGCAATTTTATCATCATAATATTAAGGAAAGTAATAAGATAATTTGGCATATAATTGTTTTTCCATGGCGTCGTGTGTTGTAAATGTCTTGTGGGATTTCGATTCTGTGGTACTATTCAAACCTGGATAAGAGAAATTTTTAACAGGATATTTTTGTTAAAATTTGAGTTAGTAATGAAAACAGTATATATTTAAAAGTTAGTTTAAAATTAAAATTTATTATACAATTACCTACGCCCTTTCCTCTATACGATTTAATTCTTTCGGTTGAAGTCAATTAAAATGTCTTAACTTTATTTTTCCCCTTAAACCACATGTCTTAATGTTTGCTTATACTAAGGCTTATACGTTTTGAGTTTTGACGTGAAAAAGGAAAAACAATTATTATCTCTGACATAAAAAGATAAATAAATGACATTTTAATCATTAAAAATGTAAACATTTAATTGCAATTCACAACATGACTTGGTACCAAATTATACGAGTTATTTCTTATGTTATTAACTAATAATTTTTACTAACACTTCTTACAAAGTACGATTTACCGTTTAATTTAAATAAAATGACACTCGAAAGTGTCGCCGAATCCATAAAGAGTTTAAGAGACAGTATGAAGGTGTCGCAGTAGCTGATAATTTATATCCCATGTTGTAAATACAGGAGACACCGGTAAAAATTGATATGCCTATAAAAATTGTAAAGTCAATAAAATAAAAACAGTTAATTTTCAGAAAGGTGTTAATTTTAATCTTTAATTAATCCCTATAATAAATAATAAATATTTTTACAATATCAGCCATGATGATGATAATGTTGGATTCGAAATAGTTGTTAAAAAATGCATTTTGCTACGTGTAAAAGACAAAACTTCTATACGTAAGTGTAAATTATTACCTACATTACAATACAGTCACATGAAAAATATATCTACCTACCTGATCTACCTTACTGATCAGGCATGCTAACCTGAAAGACCGCATCGTCACTTAATGCCTGAGCAGTTTGTTTAAAAAAAAAATATATATTTTAAATGTGAACCATATTATATTCATATAAGAAAATAAATTGTATTATAAAATTAGTCCTAGAGCTTTATTTACTGCCAGGTGCAAATTATAATGAAAAATATATATCACCATAGAACGGTACCTACATTAAAAGTATTTCTCAGTTTAACGGTAACATAATGACACAAACTTTACAAATCATAAAATGGTTATGAATCATATACCTATTTGAAATGTTAAACAAATGTAATAAACTAAATACTGTCTGCAACATTAAATAATTAATGGCACAGAGCTTGATTTAAGTAAGTCAATTCCAGTGCTCTACAGTCTACGGTCTACCTTAATAATAATCATTTAAGTAAATTAACATTTGTATTAACCTCAATATGAACGAATACAGAAAATTACTACAGCTTTATTTGAGTTATTCTATATATAGATACAATTATATACATTATATCAAAGAGGCGTGTTGGACGTTGGTTGGCACTTGGCACGTGCCATGTGCTTTAGTTAACAATGCTTGCACCTGTAATGTGTAGGCGGTACGCATTATGGAGCAGTCAATATTCGATATGTGAGATTTTAATCCGACATAACTATTCTTTTATTATTTCTTTTCTATTATAGCCATGGGCGTAGCTAGCCATGGGCACAGGGTGGGGCAAAAAAAAACCGGTCAAGTGCGAGTCGGAGTCGCGCACCGAGGGCTCCGAATAAACCTATTTTTTATTATGTTGTAACTCTAAAATGTGTATTGTTTTAGCAATTTTTCCTATATCTGTGCTATAAGATATTGCATTTTACCAAATTTCAAGACTCTGTGTTCACGGGAAGTACAATGTAGGTTTTGATTCCCTTGTGAAAATTTCGGCAATTTGCGATAATTTGCAGCATAAAATGGCTGTATCTTTTGATTGCGTTGGCTTATAAGTTTGATTTTTTCACAGCTTTAAGAGACCGTAGACTTGAGTATTCGATTTAAATTTCAGCTTGATAACTCTACGCGTTCCTGAGAAAAAGTGTGTTGACAGACAAACCGACAGGCAGACTTTTTTTGTGCGTCTGTCTGTCTAAAAATACCTTTTTTTTTCAAGAACACGTGACGGTATCAAGCTGAAATAATTATGAATAAATCAAAACAAACAAAAGATACCTACAGCCGTTTATGTTGCAAATTTCATCCCTATATTATGTGGTTCATCTGTCTAATACCATATGATTCCTTTTTACGATAAAATATAGGTCTACGTGAATAGAAAAATAAACCATTTTAAATAACTCAGTAAATAAAGCAAAACCTTGCACTTCCGATTTCATATTTGTTTTAGGTTAATGGTCACTTATTGACCATAAAAACACAAAATGCAGACAGATCCAGGTGGAGCTTTGCTCGCAATCTTATTTTGACCGATATCTTTCAGTTTTTGACCGATATCTCGAAAACTATCCACTTTAGGACAAAAGTTGATTAGACTTTTTTGTAGAAAGTAAAATTTCGCATATTTTATACCATGTAAAATTTTTTGTATAACTTACTATTTACGGTTTATGGCCTATTTGATGAACCGGTTGATCGTTAAAATATTGGATTAATGTATAAAATGCATGTATGTACATACATAGTTTTTAGGTCACATTATTCTCTACAAGTTTTGTTTGAAATTTTTTTTCTAGTGCCCATATTTTTTGAGTTGTTCCACGTAGGTATAATGTAGAAATGCCGCCGCTCGGCGGGTGACGTGGCAGGCCAAAAGTTTTTTTACGGATGTAGTAAAAACGAAGAAGAAATGTCCAATGCAAGTGGGTTTTTACCGTTTCCGAAACGGCAAAATTTTTGATTTTTTTTTACTTATAGAAAATTTTTAATACATTTTTAAATATATTTTCCTTTATTTTATTCTTGCATCCTAATATAAAATAACTACTCAATATTATTTAGTTGTATGAAATATATATATTTCATATACGAAATATATGAAATATGTACGAAACATACCTTGAAATTTACTATCTATTAATCGCCAAACGTTAAATAACTCAAAAAGCATTAGAAAAAAAAAAGTTTCAAATAAAGTAATCTTAATAAATGCATAATATGTTTAATGCCTATGCATTTCATTGATTAATCCAATATTTAAAGAGTTACTTGCCAAAGATGATTAACCGGCTCATTAAATAGGCCATAAATCGTAAACGGAAAGTTTTACAAAAAGTTTACAAAGTATAAAAGATGTAAAATTTTACTATCTACAAAAGAAATATCGGCCAAAAACTTTTATGTAAGATTGCGATCCACTTGGATCTGCCAGCATTTTGTGCTTTTATGGTCAGTAACTTATCCTAAAACAAAAGTGAAATTGGATGGGAAATTTAGTGCGAATTTCGCTAAATAAAAACAGCTTTGAATGGGGTAACAGTACTACACTACTTTGTCGGGCACCAAAAGTGGTTTAAATCATGTAACCATAGAAGCGCAAGCTTTTTGTTTAGATCTCATTTTTTTTGTGTCGACTGACAATTTTCGAGTGAGAATTTTTTAATGGATATTAAGTTTTGTAGTCAGTACCTAGACCTAACCATTACGTTTTTTAGATTTGGTTAGGTACCTTCTAGGTCAGATCCAGGGTGGGGCAAGTGCCCCACCCTGCCCCACCGTGGCTACGCCCATGATTATAGCTAACATATAATACAATAAAAGCGCGTTATAATTTAAAAGTAAGTATCTGAGATTTAAATGTATGAGATGTTAGTGTTGATATGACAATTTTTTATTGTTTCACGATCAATTCATACTTGAATAGCTTTCGAAATTAAACAAAGAGACATTTCATGAATTGAAACAGTCATTTTAAAAATAAATTATAGGTAGAGACTAGAATCTATTCAGAACTAAACATTTTGTATGTTATATTTAATCAGATTAATAATTACAGACTTCGCAGTTTGGTACCAACGGTACCAAGTGGGTACCAACGACTCTAAACCCTTGAGTTCCACAGATAATTTCAAATTTATAAGCTATCAATCGTTTGTATGATTGACACAAAAAATTAAGGTATTGTCGCGTCATGTTTGTAAATGGGAACAGACAGGTTTTTGCTTGCTATAATTTGGGCTATTATGCATGACCGCGGCTGTTTTGTCAAACACAGTGTACAATGACCATCGTTAAGAGCTGACCTGCTATTTTTTACACGTTCTACAAACGAGATATTTGGATTTGAACATGTCCCGAAACGAGTGTATAGACTGCGAATACTGAGAATTTTATATACTAAATGTGAACATGACAATGACTAGTTTCACTCTCTTTATGTAGGTTTATGCAAAATTTTGTTGTCCTACAACATTATAATTAGCACTGTTGCGAATTGAACCGGTAACTGCTGGAAATCATCTCGTAAACAAAGACATTATGTAGAGCTCACAAAAGAAATCTCCACTTGTCCTTACTTAATATTAAAAATACGAAATTGTTTGTTTATTTTTATTTCACGACGCCATAAAGCAATTTGGTATGTGGTAATATGATTTTTAAGGTTTCCATACAGGACTACACAGGTTACTTTTTACTGCGATACATTCACGGAGAATTTCCTTTGACCACTTGGAATAAGTCGCGGGAAACAGGTAATGATACTAATCTTTTTTTTAATCAGATGTATCTATATATATGTACTTTTGCGATAACTTTTATTATCATTAATGACAATAATATAATGTTACTGTTTATTCCAACAAATAGATATAATGTATCTAATTTCCAATCAAATTGTTCCATATTGCTCCCGGAAGTAAGATCACGAATTATGGAAATTGAAGCTCCATTTCACGAACCGGTCCTGTTTCTAAATCGATCGTTTTATTGATAAATTCGTTTCGCTTTTGAGTTTAGTTACGTGTCGTCATTAGTGATGTTCATGTAACGGGTGGACGCGCATGATTTCGTATTGCATCGGAAACTATCGCATATTTCAGACGTAATCTAACAGAATCTAAGTGCATTGATGCTTGTAAGTCATGGTTGTATCAACGGTTTCTTATATGTTATGTTACGAATTACGATGGAGTAGATGGTCGTCTGCTTTATGTATGTATCAATGTATTCTAAATATTACTTATTAATATAGTATCTTTCAGTGCAGTGCAAATACAATATGACTCAATGGTTCATATTCTGACAAGCCCTAACTTCAATAAATTCATGGAACTTCAATCAAAACGTTGTAACTTTTGATTTGTCTCTAGGTTTAACAATACACAACAGTCTGTCCAAGAACTCAGTATTCGATATTTTGTGTCGTTTATCATATAACTTTTAATCACAAACAACAGGCAATGTATAAGCAAATCACTACATAGTATAAAACAAATTCGCATTCCCTGTCCCTATGTCCCTATGTCCCTTTGTACGCTTAAATCTTTGAAACTACGCAACGGATTTTGATGCGGTTTTTTTTAATAGATAGAGTGTTTCAAGAGAAAGGTTTATATGTATAACACGTTCACTGCGGCACCTAAAATGCCAAACTTACCGTTGTTGCGGCATGTCTTCCATACTTCACATCGGCAAGTTCACCACTGTGCGTCATGAGCCATTTTTATCACATCGCACCTTCTGACTTTGAAGGTTAATAATTTCATGAAATTTCAAGATATTTCAAAAAATTTTTTTTCAGATAATAGTATATATAGTCTAGTATATGTCGCATGAATAGCTTTGAGTTTGACCGAATAGTTTAAAAGATATGAGGGAAAATGTAAACCCCTGATTTTGTGAAAAATTATTTGCCATCCCGCACTGCGTTGATACGGCATGTTTACAGTAATAGCGATGGGAAACACTGTAAAATAAAACATCGATATCGATATAAATGAATTTTGTATATTTCAGTCTGTTTGTTAACAGATAACGAGATCGTCGATACAAAAAAAACACATATAAAACAAGGTACTTGATAGAGTACTATCAGGAAATTGTTCAGTAACTTTTGTTTTAATTTGTTCAGTAACTTTTGTTTTAATGTTTTATATTATTTTCACAACTGTCATCACATTTTTGCATTTATGCTACGAAATAAAAGAAAGTAAAAAAACTAAAGCCTTTAAGGTATCATTGTCATTTAAAAAAACTCAAAAGAAAAGTGCTTCGGTCCTGGTGCATCACTATGCGAGACTGACACGCGGCGCGCTCGCAGTACAGTGCGGCATGAGGTGCTTGTCCATGGCAAAATATTTGACATGCCGCACACAAAAGAAACGGTTTCTTTTCTATGCGTTGGTCCAATATTTTGCCATACGATTTTTAAACGAAATTGAGTCCTACTTCAAACTGTGATCACAAAAATATATTTGTCTCTTTTCTAGTCATTGATTAACATATAAAAAACCTCGCCGCACCACGGTGAAAACTGCGATTTTGGGCGCCGCACTGTGGTGTAGTCGCTGATGGCCCGATACTGGACATGCCGCAGTGAACGTGATAATAACATCCATTAAATAGTGGAGAAGTACTGTTATTTTTGAGGTTTCTAATGTGATGTCGTAAAAAATTACATTTTTTCCGCTTACATTGCAAACGCAGGCTGAACCCTACGAGTTTTATCAAAATAATGTACTAAGTATTATACACATTGAAAAGGTCTATAGAAAAGTCTGCGATGGTATATGTCTATCTCTTATGGATAACCCACAATAACTTTTTTTTGTCATTTACTTTTTACGACAAATAATGGCTAATTTTCGATGCGATTTTAACCAATACAGCATTAATCCTTAACCAATTAAATACCTTCAATACATTGTTAATTTAATATAGATCTATATGGGCCTTTACACCGTATGATTTAAGTGAATATTTTCGAAGATATTACAGATTTAAAAATTGCAGGACGTAGCATTTACGGCGGTACCGCCTACCGGCCGGCCGCCCGGCTATATACCTATTTTATACCCGTGTGCGAAGCCGGGGCGGGTCGCTAGTCAAATATATACGGTATTGGATAACTCAGTAAGATGAAGGCTTTACCGTAGATTGAACACGCATTTTGATTTTATGCAGATTGCCTGTATTATGCTATTTCTGGAAAGTTTATCTTCTTCAATTGAATTACTTTATTCAATTTTAATGAAATTTATCCTACTATATATTGATTTTCCTGAAAATACACTATAATGTATAACATATTGTAAAGCTACTTACCTACACACTTACCTATGTACTACACCTAGATTTAACTAGGTACATTTTTAATTTATATATTAACAAGTTTTTTATTGCATTATACGCATTACGTATACGAGTATGAAATTACTGATACTTAGTTGTTTATACATATAAAGTTTATAGAATCCTAACAATCTCCGATAGAAATAGTTAAAAATTAAGTACCTAGGTATGTAATTTATTATTATCTCCTTTAGTTTGAAAGAATTAAATTCATCGTACGCAATAACTGCTAACAATCTGTCATAGAAAACAAGTAAGGAAATGCAGTTATAGATAAAACCATAAAGTGAGCTCATAAATCATCACAACTGGGGTCTGGGAGACTAGATAAAGTTGTCGCTTTGATTTAGATCCAATTTACTTGAGTATTGCACGAAATAATAGATTTGCGAACGAAAATTATAGCTTTATCCCGTACCTATAATATTGCATTTAATCTTAATGAGTTTTCTTGATTGATTGATCTTGTTGTGATCAAATGAAGATTTAAAAAATGTTAATTACTTAATTATCAAAGCTGTCCTAAAGCTTTTCAGCCGCAACTTCGTTATCGTTGTGTAAAACTGAACAAATAATATACTTACCTAAATCATACAAAGCGCTGTTACAAATAGTATAAGTAATTTTGTAATTGTTCTTGTGTTTAAAATGTAGTACATGAAAAGTAGCAAAGCCTCGATAAATATTTTAATGATATAGGACTCCTGACCTCACCTCTCGTCTACAATCATCAAAATTTCTTCCAATTGTGTTCAACTTTAACATAACGGCAATTCATCCAATCATTAAAATTTATACAAGTATTCAATTACATCAATACGTACAATCATCGGAACTTGATATGTGAGCATTTCATACTAAAGAAATGTCATTACCGTGGAATATATCATTATGTTTGTATTGCTACCGCGTGCTCTGAGATCCACAATAATGAGACCTTAATAGCATATGACATAGTTGTGTCAGTCGTGTATCATTCAATTAAATGTAATCTAATGGAGGTGCGTTTTATCTAATAGTAGTGTAGTAATTTTGTAAACGATTTAATGTGTTTGAACTTTTGTAAAAGTGTTTTATTACTCCACAGATGATGTGCATTCACTACAACGCATCGTGAGCCTTACATTTAAGGAAAAATGTTAAATAATTATAACTTGAAAAACATATTGTGGCAGGAAACGTGTTTATTAAAGAATTCATCTTGAAATACCTATTGTTGACAACAAGTACGTAGTAGAAGCACAGAATAGTTAATAGTTACTGGTAGAAGATAGGGTTGGTTTGCGTTATCGACACGCGCAGCAAATTATAATGCTCTGCTGACTTTTTTCTACTACCCACTTCCAAATATCGTACGTTGAATTTTATTTTTAATTTCTTTCTCGACGTTGTAAATAATTACAAACCTTTATCAAGTATAATTACTGCCTCAAGTAATCGTCATTAAACGAGAGGGCCGTACCCAGTACCTTTCCATTTAAATGCCTATCTATTTATATCATTACAGAAC
Source organism: Colias eurytheme (assembly GCF_061535395.1). Lineage (NCBI taxonomy): Eukaryota > Metazoa > Arthropoda > Insecta > Lepidoptera > Pieridae > Colias > Colias eurytheme. The sequence continues at coordinate 5,139,081 of NC_142995.1, read as the reverse complement.
AATCAAATATTTATCGATCAATCAATCAGTCGATATATTTCGGCGCGCATACTGTAATTACAAAATGTGTTAAGTGCGTCAATACCAAATTATGTTATCCAAATCCAGCTTCCACGTGCCACTCCTATACTTCACAGTAAGCATAACATTGTAGCTATTAAAATAACATTTATAACATACCTTGTAGCTGGCATCTATTGATCGACGAGTGAATAACTGAACTTTACCAAATCACGGCGACTAACAATGTTTGTAGAAGCCATTAGTGGAGCTTTTTTTCAGCATAAATAAATATCGGGCTTATAAATATTTTAGGTTAAGAGATTTTAATAAGTTTATTTGTAAAGTTGTCTTGCTTGGTGTTACCTGGAATTTGTTTGGCGTATCTTATAATGGTTGTTTGCTTTTAATTAATTAAAACTTGGAAGTGCAAGTATAGGATTACCTGTATATGATTTTGATTTATAGTTAAGTATTGGCGAGATTTTCTAATTGCAGTTATTGTTAATAATTTTTTATGACTGCCACAATATGTCTTTTCTTAATGTGAAGCTATATTATTTTGACTATTATACATAGTTTTTATATATTAAATAGACAGTTTGAAAATAGAGATAATACCAAGACATTTGTACATTCACTATAACATCTTCTTTCACGTAAAAATTCCTCCTCTTTTACTACCTTCCTTGAAATATAGCATTAGTCTCTACTTTTGAGATGGTAGTGTCTAATTTGTAACGCATCTTCTCATCAGTACAAACCGGCCAAGATTGAGATACACTCATTAGATTTAATAGACGCGACTGACGGCAGGTGATGCTTTCTAATAACTCATATATTACATGTAAAACTACGTTAGGCTACTACAGTACTGAGAAATGTGTTTTTACCGTAATCACTGAAAGAGAATCCTAGCTAGAGTATAATAATATGAGGATATTTCTTTTACGTTATAGAATAATCACAGACTATAAATTTATATAGACGTCCGCGTCGCCTTCGGGTAAATAAATGTGGCAGAATAGCAAGCAACCGTTTTGTTGCAACTTTAAAAAGTTGACTTGAAGATGTATAAAATAAAACAACTGAGTGCAAATTTTAATTGTGTTTGTATTGGATAAATATACAGCAACATTATTTGAAATATATTTTCTGTATAATATTAATAAACTCACGTTCATATAGTTTAAGTAAACTTTGCAAATACAGTAATTGAAAGACGTTCGAAAGAAGCACCAAACTTTACTTGGAGGTTTTTCCTAAAAGTGTGGTACAGTAAGCTAATTTAAATTCAATTGGGGTTTATGAAAGTAAGTGATTTAAATCTAGCTCTCTTCGCATTAGACCACATTGTAAGTAACTTGAAAAATTATATACACATTAGAAATATTTTTTATTATGTACCGGATTAGGTGTTAATTCTATAAATAGAAAAATGACACAAATTTAAAATGATACCTAGTTTAAAGATTTAGAGAATTTTCTCAATCAAAAATATGAAAATATTGACGATATATGAAATAGAGAAATAGAATGACATCCCATTTAATCTATCCGATTAAATTTCTTTAAAACGGAAGAGTTCCTTGATCCATTATCTGCAACTCACCACCATATACTGCAAATCACCGCCAAATTCGGTCAACAACTATAACCATTTATGTACCATATATGTACCAACAAATGCTTATGCATGTCGATCATTAGGCTCTTATCCATTACACCTGATTGATGATTCGGCGTTCTTTCTACCTTCAGATATATTACGATCCTGTCTAGAGCTTCCTGTACCGACGGCATAAAGATGTTAAACCTAATTAAGTATTGTTTAATAGTGGTGAGGTGATGAGGGTTAATTAGTGCAATATCTGTTGAGTTGGTTAAAGCTCTAGCGGTTTATTTTTGTGTGTATTCTGTCGATTATGAAGACTTTGTATGTAGGTACCTAAGACATGGATGAACAGAAATTTATGGGTAGTTAAGTTTGTTAATTTTAATAAGTACGTATTGAAATATTCTGGGTTCCAAAGCAGACTGTCATAAACCAATAAGTAAAAAATAAAATAAAACGGACAAAAAAAATTGTTATGAAGCATCCAACAAGTAAATAAATAAATAAGTCATATATTTCACATAATTTTTTTTTACAAATTAAGCATGCATGTTTTAGGTTTTCAAAGGAAATAAACATGATAGAAATACGAGAGAAGGTGTTATGCCACTTCTAATCAACTAAAATTAACAAACATACAATTATTTAACACAATCGTGTGCTTAGGTACTGCGTAATTACGTTTTCAATATAATTGTGCATTTGACGGCGCCTGTCAATGAAATGTCCTCTGAACAAACAATACTACATTATTCAACTAGTGCCTATTCTTAGAGCATTTCCTCTGTATACTAGGTGTAGACAAAATTATCTCGCAAATGATAATACTAATGCAAGATATACTCGAGCTTCGAAAACTATAATATTCACCAGGTTAAGGTACCTACTAATTTGAACGTTAACTCATGACTGCAGACTGCAGACTGAGAAGACTACTAAAAGCTCTAGTTGACTAGAGCTTTTAGTCGTCTTCAATAATTTCAATTTAATGCAAAGCTTTCTATTTTTAACGTTGTAACTTCTTAACCCCCTATGGAAGATATCATGCGGAATGGTGAGTTTTTTGAAAAAATATACAAGCTTTATGACTCTTTTCCTATACAACTACAGTATTTTCCTTTTAAAATTACACTGAATTTCGACATAGAGTTCAAGTTTTTTTGCACTGACAATTTTCGCGGATCTAATACAAAGATTGTAGCCTAGATGTGCAAAGTTTTACAACAAAAAAGGAATACTTATTGTTAATGATTTGAACGAACAATAGGCACCATTAATGCATATATCTGATCAAGTTATCATATTAACCCAATCCATTAATACTTGACCTCTGGTTTGAGCTAATGACAATGAAGCATACTGATTTTATTCATCAAATTAGAGATAGCTAACAATATCGTTTTTAAATATTATATTGACGTTTTTTCAAGGTTTGTGTGTCATTTGTTATAAAGCTAACACCGTTATTACTATGCAATTATCGACGACACACAATCTAATAGATATCAAATTATAAAAATCATATAAAGTTTTTAGTGTTTCACTTGCGACCATGAATTATTTTTCTTACATAAAGTAATATAGACACTTCTAGATACAAATGGTTTTCACAGGACGTGAAAAACGTAGGAATTCTATTCTGATGATGAATCATTCCCGTATGTATTCCAGAGTCTATGAATACGTTGAAAATTGCTTGAATATGTAGTCTTTATAGAGTAAACCGTAGAATGAATAATTTTGGAAGATTATCATCTCTTAAATTGTGTTTGTTGTTGCTTGCAATATTTATTACCATAAAGACTACAATATAAATGTTATAAAAATTAACAGTTATCAAGACGTCTTCATTAGAGTGAAAAATAGGATTGAGCTTCAAATTATTTATTTGTTTGGAAGAGCTAGTAATAAATTATAACAGTGATAAAATCTAAAAACTTGTGACTACGTATATTGCTCTCAGTTTCGATAAAAGTAGCAGTTTTATTCACATTCTTTCCTATATACGAGTATATTCAAATACCTATACATACCATATTAGAATAAGACAGGTTTGTCATTAATACCATATACAAAATGAAGTTTTTCAACTGTGAAAGTACCCTCGTTTTCATACGTGTTGAAAAAATCTGTACCTAGTCATGCTCAGGTTATGCAGTCGAGTTACTGAGAAAGCTAGACATTTAGATATAACATAATTTCGTTAAGTATTGATGTCCCGAAAGTCTTTGCAAAAGTATCTAGATTATGAAAGGCAATTATCGTCTTTTTGATTGTAAATTATTCTTTATTGTTTCAACTTCAAGTCTCTTTTACTCAACGATTGTATTCTATGATTGTATTGCTAATACTTATAACATAAGTTTTAAACGTCCATATAATGACTAATAAGTTGTTTTACCTACTGGAAAACTGTACATTCAAGGGATACAAATCTCAACAAAAACACGGTTATTTAAAAGAGACATTTTCTTCAACATAGAGTAAAACTATATATATAAACGTTAGAAACGACCATGTGCATTTTCTCTAATCCATATTATTACAGTATGCGTGCGTGGTCCTATTTGTGTGCAATTTCCCTGAGTTGTCACAGGGGTTCAGTAATTGTAGCAATGAGGATGCCATGCTATAATCACGAGCAAGTCGATTGGCAGTTATAGGTTTTTTCTATCCACAATTTCTTATGCTAAACGGCGTACGGCATACCCTGTTACGTATTCTTTATAATCACGCGCGTGTCTTTTAATAAATGCAAATGATCGTGATACGTGTATATTAATCAAAATGATATTCTAGTTTTCTTCTTGGTAAGTAGAGAATGTGATAAGCTTTTCAGAATGCGGTTATCCTAAAGGACATCAAGTAACAATTTTCCTTGCACAAGAAAATATCATTAATCAATGAACCGGCCGAGGAATGAGAATCCAATAACCACCTTAATCAAAAAGCTCGCAAAAACCTCATTTATGCATTAAGGGCGCGTATAAAGTCAAATCACCAATCAACTTTTAGTTGATACGTGTAATATTCAAGACCAAATATAAAAAATAAAATATATGTAAAACTTGATGATATTTTCGATTATATTGAAATTGACTCGATAGAAAAAATTCACGAAGTTACCTCTAAATTTCACACTTTTACGTTTTTTACTAGACATGGTAATACTTATTATGATTTTTTTTTCATAAACAATTATATTAAAACATTTGCAATATATTTGTCAGAGCATTTTGTGTAATTACTTTTAGTTTTGGTTTAATCACGATAAAACACTTTTGGCGCTTACTATATTTTTAATTACGCAAGAAATCATCTTCCATCGCACGTTCCGGGAGCTAAAAACATAATTCTATTTCATACATCACCATCAGACGCTATCGCTCCGTTGAGACGAGTAGACCACGCTAAAATTGCTGCGCCGTGTTTTATAATTACGCCGAATATTGATTTGTTGAAAATGGTAAACAACAAAATGAAAAGACTTAAGAAACGAGAACTAAAGAAGATTCAAATTGAAAAGATAACTAAATGTCGAAGGTAATAATGTTTATAATGTATAATATAATAGTATTGTTATAATATTAATAAATAATAATTATAATATAAAAAGATAAGTCTTGATTTACCTATTTGAGAAAGTTTAGTTTCTGTAAAATAATTTCCGCGGGCTGAGTATTGACGCGATAGCAGCAGCAACTATAGATAGGTAAATAAAATTCATAGTGGTACCTAATTCTTACAGTCGCGGTGCAATCAATCAAGTCAAGAAAGATTTATATTATTATTATTACTATAGGCAGATCCTATGTTCGCTCCAGTAAATAATAATATCAATAATATGTAAACCGGTTGTGAATAGTACATTATATATTATATTTACAATCTGTATTAGATAATCATACATAACATCTATACATAGGTATAACAAATTCGTACGAAAGTCAAAATTGTACTTACATTGAATAGGTATTTTTTTATAATATACATATGTATATGTATATGTATATATATAATATATTCATAATCTGTATTACATAGTAATATGTAGTACATATCTATACATAAACATAGTTTTTAGAATTTTTGTATGTGTGTCTGTATGTAGGTATGTCTGGGCTCTAATTTTGGTGCAGATATAGCTTGAGACCTGAGAAAGGTCATAGGATGAGTTTTATCCCGTAAATAAAAAAAACTGTCTGTGTTTGTCTGTTTGTTTGTACACGCTAATCTCCGGAACTACTGGACGGATTTGAATGAAAGTTATTTTGTTGTGTAGGTACTATTATATTATCCGGGAAATATAAAATAATAATTTATTTTGAAAACTGAAACACCTGATGCAGAACCGCAACAGACCACCTAAACTATAGATTCATTTGAGAAAGTTTATCCAAGCGAGTTTGGATATTATTATTTGTGTAAATTCTGTAAATTCGTTTCCGCGAGTTGAGTATTCATGCGACGATATTTATAGATACCTACATTCATAGTGGGTACCTACAATTTACAAAGACACTTTTTATACTTAGTTATGTAGGTACCTAATTCCTACGGTCGCCTTGCAAATGCAATCAATCAAATTGACCCTGTTTGAAAGTAATTTACTAATTTCACAGAACAATTTTAAATTTGGAAAATGTGGACCCTCACTCTCAACCTGTGTCTACTGACTATTGCCACGCAGAAAAAAATACTCCAGAAAGGTACCTGCTAAAGTTACCAGCTCTCGATAAAATAATACGTAAATTTCGAAGAACTTTGTAATATTTTATAAAGGATAATTTTTATTTTTATTTTTAGAATAATTGCTGAGTCGAAAAATGTCGAACAATCTAATAGTCCATTGAATAAAAAGTTCTAGAGTGCGTGAGTTAGTAACGTAAGATGTTTCTTCGGAAACATGTCAAGAGTCCCTAGGTAATAAACATACTAAAACCCCGGGCCACTAGGAGGAGCCCCGGAGTGGGGGGAGGGGGAAAATGGGTCCATTTTTTCATTTTTCGCTTAAATCTCAAAAACGGTACATGTTAGAGAAAAACTTTCAAGGAAAAGTTGAAAGGCCATAAAATTATCTACAAGTTGTACCTGAATCATTTTTTCCTATATCCTACCGTTTCTGAGTTATACGCAGTAAAACATGATTTTGGCTCAAACAATTTCCACATCAATCGATCAAAAAATATTTCTTTCTTCCAAAAAACTCAAAAGTGCTACTTGTGACCGGTACTGATAGATTGCTCTTAATTAGGTCTATAATTGGTAAAATAAACACATTCCTCCATGGAAGCCTTTAGGAGGAATCGATTGTCAAAATATTATATTATGGTAGTTTGAGTTACTGAACTTGATCTTTTTATTTTTTTCTTCCAAAAAACTCATAAGTGCAACTTGTGACCGGTACAGATAGATTGCTCATAATTGGGTCTATCATTGATAAAAATACCAGATTCCACCATGGAGGCCTTTAGGAGGTATTGAATTTTATTAGGGTAGTTACGATACATGAACTTTTTAACTAACTACCCTAATAAAATTCAATTCCCCGTAAACGCCTCCATGGTGGAATCTGGTATTTTTATCAATGATAGACCTAATTATGAGCAATCTATCTGTACCGGTCACAAGTTGCACTTTTGAGCTTTTTGGAAGAAAAAAAATAAAAAGTTCATGTATCGTAACTACCCTGATAAAATTCAATTCCCCGTAAACGCCTCCGTGGTGGAATCTGGTATTTTTAGCAATGATAGACCTAATTATGAGCAATCTATCTGTACCGGTCACAAGTTGCACTTTTGAGTTTTTTGGAAGAAAAAAATAAAAAGATCAAGTTCAGTAACTCAAACTGCCCTAATATAATATTTTGACAATCGATTCCTCCTAAAGGCTTCCATGGACGAATGTGTTTATTTTACCAATTATAGACCTAATTAAGAGCAATCTATCAGTACTGGTCACAAGTTGCACATTTGAGTTTTTTGGAAGAAAGAAATATTTTTTGATCGATTGATGTTGAAATTGTTTGAGCCAAAATCATGTTTTACTGCGTATAACTCAGAAACGGTAGGATATAGGAAAAAATGATTCAGGTACAACTTGTAGATAATTTTATGGCCTTTCAATTTTTCCTTGAAAGTTTTTCTCTAACATGTACCGTTTTTGAGATTTAAGCGAAAAATGAAAAAAAATGGACCCATTTCCCCCCTCCCCCCACTCCGGGGCTCCTCCTAGTGGCCCGGGGTTTTAGTATGTTTATTACCTAGGGACTCTTGACATGTTTCCGAAGAAACATCTTACGTTACTAACTCACGCACTCTAGACCCCCCTTGGAGGGACTCATTCAATGGACTATAACCAAATTAATCAAAATAAAGTTCTGGAGGAATGTGTGTCGTCGACTGCGTATGTTTATTTAAAAATAGTATCTATACTCGCTATTTCGACAGACTTTTTTTACGGATTCGTGCTCTATACTGTTTCCCTAATATTGTTTTTTTTTATATATTACATACAGACAGTTTTTACTTTTTTTATTGTTTTATAATATGTATAGATTATCATTAATAATTATAAACAAATAATAATAAAAAGACATATTACATAATTTGTGATGATTTCAACTTCACTGTTTTATACAATTATTTTAGACAACATACCTACTAACTACCGAAAATACGCGTTGAACGAGCGAAGAATATTGTGTATAATTTAGCGTGCGATGAACTTTACGTACGTTGGATGAGCCGGGTGTATGAGGGTATTGTGAGGGCGCGCGGCATGGCGCGTAATGTGCGGGGCTTAATCGTAGAATTATCTGGCTTTATACGCCCTCTTAATAGCAAAATAAGAACCTATGTTCAAGTAACTAGCGGCTGATTTATAGTTTACTATCAAATGATCATCAAGAGACCCGTTACTAAGATTTCATTATCACGCGGGAACAATTATAAGACTGAGAGGCGTACGCGAAAAAACGACCTCTCGACCCGCATATTCTAAGATGCTATACGCAAATCAAAGGATAAACAAGCAAATTCTTTCAAATCATCGCGTGGACGTTAGATATTGATGATATAAATTCCGCAACAATGCCTCGATCCGTTGGTTATTTCCTTCTTATGACATAGTTGGTCAATTATTGTCTATCTACCAGATGTCGATAAAAACCGCAAGCCATGGCACATACCGCGCTTTTGATGGCACGCATTTTGAGATATAGTTCGCCGCTTTAAGCGCTTTCTCTTTACCTCTTAAGTCTATTTTCGAGAAGCAACGTTTTTGCTGGAATAGCACGCGTGCGTGTCTCGTGCGTGGATAATGGTAGTCTATTGCAGTTTTATACAGCACTCCGATACGTTAATGTGATGTGATGTACTGATCGATGTCCAAGTATGTAACCAATGTTACTTACGTGGTGGTCGTATTATTACATTTTTTGCGTGGATTATTTCATAGATAATCGGACTTTTTGCACGTTGTATTGAGAAAAGACATTGTTTTAGAATATTCAGTACAGTTCTTCGTATAATGTATTGAATAATCATACGTACTGTTACGTTCTCCATATTTAAGATATTATTATTAGAACCCGCTGTATGCATATTGCATACATCGTTTTGCCGAGAAAAGAAATACGACCATCTACGATATACAGATGTATTTACAGCTTAGACTATTGAAAATACTCATTGTTTCCTAATTCCTAGTATGTAAATGTAGTCTTCTAAAACAGCCGATATAAGAGTTTGAAACCAGCTCTATAGATACATTAAAATAACTTGAAATATGACCCTTATTATATACCAATCCTCATTTTACAGTAAACAGTAAAAAATATCCAAGAACGATCCATAATAACTTATATGATATAACGGTTCCATTAATAAATTATAATAGAAACATCCTCTCATAAAAAGTTCTTCAAGTAAAGGATATGCGACTGTTACTTAGTAAGCAAATACCACCCGGTTTGATAGATTGCAGGCAAAGTTATTAAGGCTATTGACGCAAGAAACGCATTATGGTCTACACCTAGGCGTTACTCTATCAGGAACGAGTTTCTTGTTTATTCAATTACCTACTAGATGTTTCCCGCGCTCATTTTCAACCTAAGAATTCTTGTAGGATTTATTCCATTCCTGTTTCAAGGAACTGAATGAAAATCATGTATTTGAAATGGTTAAGGGAGTTTTTACGGAAGGGGAGACTAAATCAGGTGACATTTATGAGATGAAAATGACTTCAATCTATTAATTGAATTAAAACCGTTATCCTGATATTATTAGTACAAAGTTCATATATTCTTCTTATTTTTAATGCAGCTTTGCTTGCAAGGTTACAAATAAAGAAAACGATTAAATTCATAAAGAACACTAGGGGACAGTAAAAATATCATTTCACATTTGACCATATTGTGGTCACGTAGGCTGAACAATAAAATAATAATGGGTACTTATTTAACCCAAAATTAACATTCTGGTTATGTAAGCCGTTTAAACGATTACGAGGGTTTTTAAATGTGTTCAAACGTAATTAATAGCTAAATACATGTATGTATGCTATCTCAGCCACCTAACATCGCACGTAGGATGAATACCTCATAGAGTCTGGCCAGCCAAAGCTGAACCCAGTAAAGGGCGGCAAATTAAAAAATATGGACCTGGTAACATCGGCTTTAGTCGGAAAAAAACATTTTGATACTTTTGATATTCATAAAGGTGATCATTAGGGTGGAGCACAGACATGTCTCAGATCATAGTACATCAGGTACACAACACAGCAGGATTTAAACGTTATTTAAGCAAATGATTGGAACCGTTTTCAACAAAATGACAATTAACTACGCAGAAACGCCATGATGACATTCCATAGTGTGGCCGCTACAAAAAACACTGGGTTCAGCTTTGGCTGGCCAGACTCTAATTTGGTCCTACTACTTTCCATATTTAAGTGACTGCTGTAATAATTTAAGATTTTGAAGCGCCCATAATTTATAGCTATAAATTCGTAGCGTTATTCCATACATATGTTAATGAATATAATATGAAATAAATAAACAAGTATGCCACAGCCACCACGGTATATCAAGATTAACTTCATTGCTATCATTCGTCAATTCAAACCATTTGTTAGATGAAAATCGACAGAAACTGGATTTGAATCGATGGTTTCAATCAAATGCTTTAAATTATACGCTAGTAGTGATATTTGATACCAGTAATAAAATAATATTGTCCTGAATATTGATTTAATAACATTGTAGGTATAGTTTTGAATGAATAGAAGACTCATAGATTATCGAAAAAATTATTGTAAATTAATTTTGAATGAATTTATTATCTTATTTTATTATTATTTATTCTTATAAATCAGAGTGTCTTGTAGATATTATGCTTCACGTTATTTTGTCTTTGCTATTTTGTTTTAAAGTTAAAAAGCTCGCTCGTAGTAAACTTACCTTACGTCATCATTGCAGTCTCTTATGCCCTTTTACAAATCTGTAACCAAAGAATATATATTTTGAAAATGTATTTTTACGAAAATGCTTACATGTATATAAAATTAATATTCAATAAAGATTCTGCCACGATTAGCGCGCATACCGATGTATTTAAATTTACTTAAGGTTACTAAACAAATAATGTATGCGCATAGTTCATTCACTTAAACAATTATTGTGAGGGCGACCGAAGGTTTCAATATGTTTATTAATTCATCAACTTTATCTTGAAGAAATTAGAGGCTAAAATCGTGAGTGGTTATGAAGTTGTGCGATATGGTAGGATGGTCGGCAGCGAAGCGTGGTGCATGCCTAGCCAGCCATGCTCATGGCTTATTTCTTCCTGGGTTTTTTTGAGACGGAAATAATCGAATTAATTAACATTCGCTATGTCTGAGGTGGAGATGTTTTGATGGATGTGAATGGTGTTGGACGTTTAGGCATCTATGGGTTTTTACGTAAATTAAAATGTTGTACGTATCAGTGGCAAGAAGGAATAATACTTTCGTAGGTACAGCTACAACGTATTTCCAGCCGGGTGGGAAAAATATTAATTTATTTACCTTTTAAGATTTTGTTATAATTTGGTATTTAAAATTTTTAGATGCAGATAGAGCGATGGACTCTATCACACGTATTTTATGTAATTATTTTAATGCGAATAAACTAAAGAAGGTAGTAGTAGGTAGTTTCGTACATAATACAATTTTCGTTACAATTTCTGGAAATCATCAGGGAGGTTCTTTATAATTGATTATATTGATTATGTCATTGTGTTGAAATTAAGTTGCAAGTGGAGTTCCATGTCTCCTTGTGAGATATGAGGAAAATGCACTATATGCACATAACACAACTCAACATATTTTTATATTCGTTCTCCATTTAGCTGTAATTCCCACACTTAGCACGGACAACCGCAGACAGTTGCTCTGAACTCTAAAGTCTAAGGGCGCCTAATCTCATGTAATAAGCATGCTCTCTGCGTAAATAACGATTTATGTTCGCAAATACCTGTGTCGCTTGTCCGTCTGGAGATCACGGTCGAAATTAATAGTTCAAAGACGTTGTAACGGAACAATTAAGCTTGGTTTTCTTATTAACTTTAACTATATTTTTTTGTATACGAAATAACATGTATGGTTCTCAAATCAAGTAAGGTAACATATTCTTCTAGTGGCGTCTTTCCAAACTATACAAGGCCAGTACGCAACGGTGTGAAACTAATCACGTATAGTTTGGAAATAACTTTTTCACAAAGTTCTTCCAATCTATACAACAGCAGTACGCAAGTACTCGCGTATACTTTGTAGTGAAGTAAGTAAGAATAGCGCTCCAAAATATACAGCGCCAGTACGCATGCGGACTAATCGTGTATGTTTCGGAGTAAGCGCGGCGTCTTTCCATTGCTCGCGCTTATATTATTGTATTGCTGTTTTGAAATCTATTATTAAAATGCATGTGTATTGTGTATGTAATGTTGCGTACTGATCGTATATTTTTTGTATCGAGGATGCTTGTGTCTTCGTTCCCGACTATACCGCACGACTTACAATTGACAATAGTGCTAAAATGTAAGAATCTAATAAGTCCAGAAGAAGACGGTTGCGAGGCGACGGCTATTTTTGTGTAGTTAAAAAAAAAACGAACCTAACCTAACCCATAGGTAACCCTTATATCTGTTACCTATTTATTTTTCTAAGCTCACCTAATAATATTTTTATTCCATATTTTACTGAATCAATCAAGAAGAATAAAAGTAGATAGATATAGCTTTACAAGTCTTTGATTGCCTACGCCTATTTATTATTTCGCTCAAGCGTAAGTGGTGTAGTAGGTATATTTAGTTATATTTTGCGTACTGATCGTGTATAGTTTGGAACGAAGAAGCAAGCATCCGCGTTACAAAGTATACACGATCAGTACGCAAACTTCGTGTATATTTTGTAATAACAAACTTAAAAACAGTATCACAAAGTATACACGAGCAGTTTCCCATGGTTGCGTTCTGGCTATGTATAGTTTGTAAATACGCCTTCTAGTGCTTTAGTTTACTTACGACTAAGTACAAAAGCTTTTTTAAATCAACTACTGCAATAAAGGCCTAAAGATTTAAATATAAAACAACTAGCTGCGCTCCGCGGTTCCACCCGCGTTGCTCCGCTCCTGTTGGCCTTAGCGTGATGATACATATAATATAGCATATAGCCTTCCTCGATGAATGGGCTATCTAACAAAATTTTTTTTTTAATTTTCAAATCGATCCAGTAGTTCCTGTGATTAGCGCGTTCAAACAAACAAACAAACTCTTCAGCTTTATAATATGAGTATAGATAGTATAGATTATTTGGAATGTCATATACAGTGCGACACAAAAGAGATGAAAATAAATGAGGGCGCCACCGTCGCTCATATAGCAACACTGATACTGCGACGCAAACGATCTTGATACTATAGAATAAAAATCCAAAAATGTATAAAATATAATCTAAAATAAATACCGCGATTTAAACCGTTATAATTGTTTCAGTGTAGCAATAGTGTAATTTAAGACAAAAATACATTAGTATTTTAATTGACCTACCTAGGTCAAATTTTACTTAAATGTATTTGGAATTAGTTATTTTATAAAAATCGGTCAAGTGTTTAGACTGCAGAGGCGCACATAGAATCAAACATACAAACAAACAAGCATACATGCAGCTCAAACACATTACCCTCTTTCTGGGTCCGTCGGGTAGAAAAAAACAAGGCGATTTGAAAACCACATATTTTTATTTTTTTGTAGATAAATTTTGTACATTAATATAATTCATCAAAATCTAAATATTCTACTCCTTCAAAGGACTGATCATCACTCTGTTTCGAAGTACTGGCAAGAGGGTACGGGGCATCTTCAGTATCTGTAAATATGATACAGTAAATATGATTTTTTTTCTTATGGTTTGATTGATTAATAGAAAGATAGCTGTATGAAAACAGTTATCACTATACTATGTAGTAAAATCTAAACTAGGTACTTTATTTGAGGCTGGTTGGATTGGATATAACTTCTTGACTCAAATTGTGCTGGTCGCACTATAAAAACTAGTTTTTGTTTACATACAAATAACCTCAAATTAATTTGCGAAAACGTAATAATCGCCATACATACGTACATTAAACACTCGTTACTAATGGAATATTCTATTTTACGTAGTACTGAGCAAAAATAAATGGAATCTCACCGGTATATTCTGCTGTACGTTTGTAAACGTTTTCCAAATCAGTCAATAAATTTCCAGCTTGAAATTCGGACAAACACCGAATAAAAACTTTATACACCACATCACGGACACCGCTACGTTTAACCTTTTTCATGATGTCTCCTTTTTTATTTAAATTTCTTGTTCTAAATAACAATTTTATCTCAATAATTCTCCACTTCACGAAAAAAACAACAAATTTTTATTCAACTTGACAGCTACATTGCCAATTCAGGGTTGCCAGGTAATGAAAAATGAATTAGTTCCAAAATAATTAATTTCATCTCTTTTATGTCGTACTATATGTTTAAAATTTTTAATTTACATGGATAAATGTATTGGATTATAAATGAATTATAAATAGACTATAATATTATAAATGCGAAAGTAACTCTGTCTGTCTGTCTGTTACTCAATCACGCCTAAACTACTGAACCAATTTGCATGAAATTTGCTACGGAGATATTTTGATACCCGAGAAAGGACATAGGCTACCTTTTACTGCGAAATATGTACCACGGGCGAAGCCGGGGCGGACCTCTAGTGTCATATATGTTTAAAATTTTTAATTTACATGGATAAATGTATTGGATTATAAATGAATTATAAATAGATTGAGAATTATCAAAAGTTTCGATGAGCATGTCAAATAAAGTTTATTGTACTATAACGACACGTTCCAAGACAAAACTGATCGGCAAGATAAATTAATGATGTCACCACTGTCTGCCAACGTAAATAGGATCCTAATTCCGGATCTGCATGTTACTACAGTCCTAATTAGTATGTAAAACATCGCTTGAAAGTCCCAATACGTTTGGAATAGTAAAAAAGACAAATCACTTTGATCGCCTAGATTCTTATCTATTAATGTAGGTACAGCGCTACTCAAATATTTGAATTCAAATATTGATGTACAATCGATTTAGTTTGCTCAGTATTACTTGAATTATCAAGAAATAGAATTGTTGACCGTTAGAGCTTTTTTTAGAAATATTGTTTACGATGATTGGTTTCGATGTGTTATTTGTATTTATACAGGGTTACTTGTAAAACACCAGCAACCTCGCAGGACTAGATAGCTAACATCATAAGTAACAACATTTGTTCTACGACTTTTGGCATAAGGCAATAAATTATTTTTAAATGATTTTTTAAGCTTTTATTGTACTCTCCTTACATTTGTAAGTCTATGTTCTATTCACTATCGAAAGGACGACGCGACGCCCCCTTCCCCCTCTCGTTCGCTTCTTGTTTCCGTATTTTTTGGGATGCGCGTAGAGTTTATAATATTCAAACGGAAAATTAAATGAATATTTATTTTTGTATGAAAATAAAATATAACAAATTATCAAAAGTCGTAGAACAAAATGTTGTTGCTTATGATGTTAGCTATCTTGTCCTGCGAGGTTGCTGGTGTTTTACAAGTAACCCTGTATAAATAATTCCCATAACCACTGCAGGGACATAGGCTTCCGAGGAAGGCTATGGGGGTTATCGCTATAATATTATCCACGCTTGCCAAGTGCAGGTTGGCAGATGTCACGTCTTCGAACTTTTAACTCTACGTATATATCTCTGACAGGTACAAATTGAATATTTTTATTTTTTATTTAATTAATTTTATTCATGAACAAATATAAAATTTTGTGCTATGTTGAAGTTCGTGCTTCCATTGGTTTAAACAAAGTCAGTTCTTGAAAATTAGTTATAATACTCTGTTGTTTTTATTACTTGAAGCTAAATCTACATTCATAACCGCTACTCGAACATCAAGGCAAATTTTATTTCGCAAATAAACTCTTTCTGGGTCCGTCGGGTAGAAAAAAACAAGGCGATTTGAAAACCACATATTTTTATTTTTTTGTAGATAAATTTTGTACATTAATATAATTCATCAAAATCTAAATATTCTACTCCTTCAAAGGACTGATCATCACTCTGTTTCGAAGTACTGGCAAGAGGGTACGGGGCATCTTCAGTATCTGTAAATATGATACAGTAAATATGATTTTTTTTCTTATGGTTTGATTGATTAATAGAAAGATAGCTGTATGAAAACAGTTATCACTATACTATGTAGTAAAATCTAAACTAGGTACTTTATTTGAGGCTGGTTGGATTGGATATAACTTCTTGACTCAAATTGTGCTGGTCGCACTATAAAAACTAGTTTTTGTTTACATACAAATAACCTCAAATTAATTTGCGAAAACGTAATAATCGCCATACATACGTACATTAAACACTCGTTACTAATGGAATATTCTATTTTACGTAGTACTGAGCAAAAATAAATGGAATCTCACCGGTATATTCTGCTGTACGTTTGTAAACGTTTTCCAAATCAGTCAATAAATTTCCAGCTTGAAATTCGGACAAACACCGAATAAAAACTTTATACACCACATCACGGACACCGCTACGTTTAACCTTTTTCATGATGTCTCCTTTTTTATTTAAATTTCTTGTTCTAAATAACAATTTTATCTCAATAATTCTCCACTTCACGAAAAAAACAACAAATTTTTATTCAACTTGACAGCTACATTGCCAATTCAGGGTTGCCAGGTAATGAAAAATGAATTAGTTCCAAAATAATTAATTTCATCTCTTTTATGTCGTACTATATGTTTAAAATTTTTAATTTACATGGATAAATGTATTGGATTATAAATGAATTATAAATAGACTATAATATTATAAATGCGAAAGTAACTCTGTCTGTCTGTCTGTTACTCAATCACGCCTAAACTACTGAACCAATTTGCATGAAATTTGCTACGGAGATATTTTGATACCCGAGAAAGGACATAGGCTACCTTTTACTGCGAAATATGTACCACGGGCGAAGCCGGGGCGGACCTCTAGTGTCATATATGTTTAAAATTTTTAATTTACATGGATAAATGTATTGGATTATAAATGAATTATAAATAGATTGAGAATTATCAAAAGTTTCGATGAGCATGTCAAATAAAGTTTATTGTACTATAACGACACGTTCCAAGACAAAACTGATCGGCAAGATAAATTAATGATGTCACCACTGTCTGCCAACGTAAATAGGATCCTAATTCCGGATCTGCATGTTACTACAGTCCTAATTAGTATGTAAAACATCGCTTGAAAGTCCCAATACGTTTGGAATAGTAAAAAAGACAAATCACTTTGATCGCCTAGATTCTTATCTATTAATGTAGGTACAGCGCTACTCAAATATTTGAATTCAAATATTGATGTACAATCGATTTAGTTTGCTCAGTATTACTTGAATTATCAAGAAATAGAATTGTTGACCGTTAGAGCTTTTTTTAGAAATATTGTTTACGATGATTGGTTTCGATGTGTTATTTGTATTTATACAGGGTTACTTGTAAAACACCAGCAACCTCGCAGGACTAGATAGCTAACATCATAAGTAACAACATTTGTTCTACGACTTTTGGCATAAGGCAATAAATTATTTTTAAATGATTTTTTAAGCTTTTATTGTACTCTCCTTACATTTGTAAGTCTATGTTCTATTCACTATCGAAAGGACGACGCGACGCCCCCTTCCCCCTCTCGTTCGCTTCTTGTTTCCGTATTTTTTGGGATGCGCGTAGAGTTTATAATATTCAAACGGAAAATTAAATGAATATTTATTTTTGTATGAAAATAAAATATAACAAATTATCAAAAGTCGTAGAACAAAATGTTGTTGCTTATGATGTTAGCTATCTTGTCCTGCGAGGTTGCTGGTGTTTTACAAGTAACCCTGTATAAATAATTCCCATAACCACTGCAGGGACATAGGCTTCCGAGGAAGGCTATGGGGGTTATCGCTATAATATTATCCACGCTTGCCAAGTGCAGGTTGGCAGATGTCACGTCTTCGAACTTTTAACTCTACGTATATATCTCTGACAGGTACAAATTGAATATTTTTATTTTTTATTTAATTAATTTTATTCATGAACAAATATAAAATTTTGTGCTATGTTGAAGTTCGTGCTTCCATTGGTTTAAACAAAGTCAGTTCTTGAAAATTAGTTATAATACTCTGTTGTTTTTATTACTTGAAGCTAAATCTACATTCATAACCGCTACTCGAACATCAAGGCAAATTTTATTTCGCAAATAAACAAATACTGGGAAAATAAAGGTATGCAAACTACGCAGTTAGACATTGCCGCCTTCGGGACGTGATTGCACATTAGTGTTGCCAGTTAAACGCGACTAACATTTTGTCAGAATTCATTGTACTTTGTCAAGTACGTACAATATTATGAAAACGCAAAACACCTTGCCGTGAATTCTTAAAACGGTAATGTTTACAGTTTACATGGCTATTTGCGTTCACCTCTCGCTTTGAAGTGGTTAACTTAGTTTTAAAATTCTAGTTTGTTGTACACTAAATGTTTGAATATAATTATGCTTAACACTGGCAAGTACTTCAAAATCTTCTTTGCGTTTAATGCTTTTACTCCAACGGGTTTTTTGGTTGGATATAGCTGTCTTACGCGTCAATTAAATATTCTAACATTACGTTTGTCAACAATTTTGTATACGTGTTCATTACAATTTCTTAAAATGTAGGTATACTGAATCATATTTATTTATTTCTGAATGCATTTTTTTTCATGTACAGGGTCGCATAGCTGCACATTGCTCCATTATACTAAAGAGTCTGGAGATCTACTCAGACGTTAAAATACCATGAAAGTAGCGCCTTCAGGAGATCTTAAGACTGCACAGTTTTTACAACTCATGCAATAAACCATTGCTTACAATGTAAACTATGTGGATATTGTAAACAATTATAACGAAAAAAATTGGGCTAGGAAATTATCGTTCTACGAAATAAGGTAGGTAATAAAGAAATAAAAAGCTACAAAACAAAATACATACCTATACGTATTCGACGAATTGAAATGACGCATGCGGATGTCTGAAAATCACCTCATGTAGCGTGAAAGTC
Source organism: Colias eurytheme (assembly GCF_061535395.1). Lineage (NCBI taxonomy): Eukaryota > Metazoa > Arthropoda > Insecta > Lepidoptera > Pieridae > Colias > Colias eurytheme. The sequence goes on along the minus strand of NC_142995.1, from coordinate 5,119,759 downwards.
GGTTCGTTGCTACAATACTGTGCTACAAGTTTCTCTTAGGCAGTACTTCACATCTCTTATTGAAATTTTGTGTCTCTCAATAAGATACAATTTCCTTATCAAAAATTATCCGAAGAGATTACTAACTCATATTTTTTTTCGTATACAGCTACTCAATACACTACCAACTAATCCAGGAGACGATAGCAACATTTATAACCATAATTTATGGAGGATCTACTGAAGATACCATCAGTTGACGCTACATATTTTTACCATTTGACGGGATCCACATTAAAGTGAGCTTAACGAAGATGGTTTGAATCATAAAAGCATAACGAATCGCATAAAATAACTAGTTACAGGATTGCGTGTTATAAAGCTTCACCTTCCGTTATCCGACTGACCGTTACCGAATCATAACATATGGATCCAAAGTAACGGCGCGTGCGCAACGTTTAATTATTTTTATGAGGATTTAAATAGATTCACGGGTGTTGCGCAAACTGCCGAATTGAAAGATTCACTTTTCACGTCTATGAGTTCGTTGACTGGTGTTGAGATGAACTGAATTGTTGAGATCATGAAAATATTAATTCTTATTGACATTATTTAATTGTAAACTCTCCATTGTTATATAGTAATAAGCTTAAACCTATTTTGTTTCCGTTTCAGGAACACTGGCTGAACTGTACAAGTGTGGGTGCTTAGAATATGTTTCATGACTTTTAGGTTCTATGTGATGTCAGTTTCATGATGATATTTTCATTTTGGTATTGAATGGTTTTGAAATCATTTTAAATACCTATTATCTGATTCTTAGTAGAATCAATTTGGTTTAAATATACCTAATATATTATCCATGTTTTATGGAATTGTAAATTGATTTAGATTTAAAATATTTCTTACGAGGTAGGTATTAAAAATTTTTCGTATTGTCTTGGCATGAAATTAACCAAGGCACCTAGAAATCTCTACATTTCAGAAACTTTTGCAACAGAATTGTTATAAAAGTATCTACATACTACATAGTTTAATTATATTATAATCCATACTAATATTATAAATGCGAAAGTAACTCTGTCTGTCTGTCTGTTACTCAATCACGCCTTAACTACTGAACCAATTTGCATGAAATTTCATATAGAGATATTTTGATACCCGAGAAAGGACATAGGCCACTTTTTATTGCGAAATATGTACCACGGGCGAAGCCGGGGTGGACCGCTAGTACTTCATAATTAATAGAAACCTTCCAAGCTGTACACGTATAGAATAAAAAACCTACACAATATGAAAGCTTTATTGTAAAAAGTTTAGCCGATTTCTTTCGGGGAAAAACTTACTACTGTGAGTGAGTCATTAAGTATTAAAATAAATACTAAGCATTTTAATTAGAATTCTAACATATTTTTTTCAATGATGTCACGTCTTTATGAATCATAATTATGATACAAAATTTGCGAACTCCCTAGATCATATATTTTGAGTATAAACTGGATTAGAAAACCTATAAATAGAGCGGTAATTCACAGAGATTTGCTTAATTATTTTCAGTTTTTGTAAATTTACACTGTAATAAAAATTAACAGTAAAAATCTACGTTAAAATTAATACATTAAATCGCAATAGCCCAGTAGCAGCCAATGGTGAGGTCGGCCTACCGTTACACCGGCTAGTACCGCCTCTTAGGCGGCACCTCACACCGTTACCATCAAATACGGATTGATCTTGTAATGATCTCACTTAATGTTTACATAAACCGAACGCTGGAGATATAGAAACAGCTATTTTAAGTCATAAATATGTATTTCGATTAGCTTATAGCTTTTCAATAATTTCAAGCAAACATTTAATTTGCTTATCCATTTGGATTGAAAAGTAGGTACTTTCAATGATTTCAGGTTTTATAAGCATGTAAAAACTAAACTAAGATAATAATAGTAACTTTCTTCCCTCATTTTCTTATAGACTCTACTCATAATCTGATCTGATCGTTGTTTAAAAATTATCGGTAGCATTGTTAAGTAGTTAAAGTCTAAAGAGAAAAATATACTCTTACTTAGATTATTCTTAAAAGCCTCTCTTTCAAGTTTTAAAGTCTTTTTATACCTATCTTATATATAAAATTCTCGTGTCACAATGTTAGTCTGCATACTCCTCCGAAACGGGTGGACCGATTCTCATGAAATTTTCTGTGCATATCGGGTAAGTCTGAGAATCGGCCAACATCTATTTTTCATATGTACCACGGGCGAAGCCGGGGCGGGCCGCTAGTCAAATTATAAAACCTTCCGTCATTCCTCTACTCAAGTGATTAACAACAAATCAACTACAATGAAATACAACCAACCTTACCACCTCAACTTTTCTCTGACTAGCCATATTTTTCTCAAGGCAAATGATTCCCATCAATACGTCACGACACTCGAACACAATGCACAATCACTTATTATGTACATATAATATTGTATGCGTCAATTATCTGCACTTATTATCGAGGGCTCTTTTTATTGTGTGGGAACGACCGGAACAATATCTTCGGAAGCGTTCACATCGTTTTATATCTTGAAAAACTTCTATCGGTTCTCAGGTAAATGCTTGCTGCTTTACTGTTAATTCAGAACTAATAAATATATGATAGACAAAAAATTACCGTCTAATCACAGTCTAATATTAGGTTATGATTACCAATGAAACAAAAGTCCATCGTCATGAGATTGTTCTATGAAAGACTTCGCATTTGTTTTTCTATTCAGAATAAAAGACATGAAGTTAAAATAATAGTTAAAAGATTAAAAAGAGCTTTTAATAAAAAAGCTTTGATATTTAACAGTTAAATAGTTTTATTAAATGACTCTACCGTGGCTCTACATCCCCAAAAACCTTTGTTATTTAATCAATGCTTATTTAAATTTGAAAACCACATTTTCTTAGATCATAAAAATTGTTTCTTGAAGCTATTGCATTATTTCGCTTGCGTGTGTGAAATAAATAATAATTGAGACAAATGAGTTCTTTCAGTCGATGTGAGTGATTAAGGCATGAATTATGCGAGATATAGAAGTTTTCTAAGTCTTTCTTATACATGTACCTACTTGAGTTTGAACACTATATGCACTTTATAAATGATAAAGCGCACTTTATAATGAAATTAATCAGTGCAACAGAATTTATTATCACACTCGAAAGCTTCACATCTGAAAACATTACACGCAAATATCTTTCTTTGTTGCTAAGTGAACAATTAGTAGCCTAGTACGCAGTACATTCAAGTTTACTCTAACAAGTCACAATTGAAAATAATTTTTGCCCAAACCATTAAGCTATCCTTTATCAGGTCCATCACTGCAAGGTACCAGCTTTCCTCTTTCAACGACCATCATGAGATTTTTAAATTACATTTAAATAAGCCGGGCTTAAGAGCAAACAAAAGAGCCACTTTTCCTCCCTGGATTGTGCCACTAGAGCAATGAATTTTTTACTATTAATCTATGGTAACTTTAGCCATATTCCTACGTTTCCCTTTTTGTCATATCTTAATTATTAAAAAAAATATATGAATATTTCAAAACGTAAGAAATAGGACAGATTTTCCGTTATATTCCGTCTTCCATAAAACTAATTTTTGAACATTATAATTGAATTATCTCGCTCTTTTTGTTGGCTCTTAAACACCGAAATGCTTATTTGGAATCATTACCTACGACAAGGCTAGTGCATAAACGAATTTACTAACTTCTATAGCCTAGACTTTTATAGACTAACTAGCGGTCCGCCCCGGCTTCGCCCGTGGTACATATGAAAAATAGATGTTGGCCGATTCTCAGACTTATCCGATATGCACAGAAAATTTCATGAGAATCGGTCCACCCGTTTCGGAGGAGTATCCAGACTAACATTGTGACACGAGAATTTTATATATAAGATATAATATGAATAGAGACATAGACTAATATAGAATAGAGTAAAATTATTTTCATGTTAATGATAATACATTTTCCTTAAATAATTCATACTCTAGAATCTACATACTACGTAATTGAAGCATCATATGCTTTATATATTCCTTTCATATTATATAACGAAGTTTCTAATGTGTTTGTGGTTTTATATAATCATTAAAATATAGTAATTTAAATTTATAATTGAACAATAAAAATATGTACTAGACTATAATAATATGAAAGTATGAATATGTTATGTTTGAATTGAGAAGACAAATGCGTTAATTAGTTCAAATTCTTTGATTGCATAATGAATGGTAATAAATGGAACAATATCCGCGTTGAAATTTACCAACTCTCTTTTTATACATTATTTATGTACATCAGATTATTGTTCGGTGAAAATAAAGGTGTAGTAATAATTTAGTAAAACATTGGCAGTTCATTCTTTTATCATACTTTTGCAGTATTTTTTTTAACGAATATTTGGCTCTACCTATGCGATGTTATACAAATATTTTACAATTTGGAAAAACCTTAGCGTATTTGTAATAAATGAAGTACCTACCTATTAATTATGTGAGTAAGCAGATTTATATATTATTATGTATGTAAGTAATAAAAACGAATCGCCAAATGTAAGCAGTAAGCGTAAAACTCGAGAACGGCCGATCCATTCGTCTAATTTTTTAACGTTTTTGTTATGGCAGAAGGAAGCTTCTTGTGGAGAGAAATAAAGAAAAAGGGGCGATAAGACAAAACAACGCCTGCTGGGGCAGCTCGCTATTATCTGATAATTAGTACTATATTATAGGGTCTCATAGTTCACAGAATACGATACAGATATCTGCCGAAGAAATAGCCTTCTTGGTTGAATGTATGAATGAAATACTCTTTATTGTGCATACACAGTAATAAATTTTGTTACATAGTTAAGATAGCTTATAATAGAGATGTACAAAGCGGCTTTATCGCTCGTGAGCGATTTCTTCCAAGCAACTCGATGTAGATATAGATATAGTAAGCAAGAATTGAGTAAGGAAAGAAGAATCCACTCTGGATGAAAGGACTTCGTGTTAGACTTACAAGCTATTTAAGTTTAATCACTCATCTGGTCATTTATATTCGAATAATTATTTATGAATAATAAAGGAATACTATTTTCACTTAAGCGTGATATTTACTATCTATTAAACTTAATTTAGCCTTCGTATTTTTAAGCAATATTACCTATTATAGGGACCTATATTAAATGTAGAGATTATGGATGGATTTGAAAAAACATTGTTTTTATGTTTAGAAGTTATAAAAAAAATCACACAAGTCTCATAATGTAATTAACCTATTATATCTAATTGTGTTGTGTGTTATGTTACAAAATAAGAAGATCTTTTGTTTATATTGTGAAAAATATATACACTAGTTGCCGCTTCTTACTAGGAATATTATGTAGAAGTGTAGGAAAGTAAAATATTAAATACTTATATATTCATAAACCTTACAAATACATTATGTTAATTCATTGGAAATCATAACTATTCATTGTGTATAAAATGTGGTAATTGTTAACTCTAGAAAATATATAAACATGTACCTAAATTTTACGCATATTCTCACTTATAAATACCTACCAAATTAAATGATTATAAGACGCTTCATGTTCAATATTATATTATATTATGTACAACAATGTACATTGTTGTGCAAAAATAATAAATTATAAATTAAATTTAGTAAAGTATGTATGAAATATAAATTACACGAAACACTTCATATATTATGTACATATAAATTACTTTTAATATATTACATTAATAATTAATATTGTTCCTGTTGTTTTTATTATTAAAGGTCTCGACTCTCGCCTTCCTTTCTATTAAGAATAAAAATCATAGCTTTACGCATTCAAAGACACTCAACTTTTTGAAGTGAAACTTCTTTATGGGGGTTGGACAAAAATTTAGTGTAACGTTTTTGCGTTACGCCGTACGCGTCACATTTTTGCGTTACGCCATACGCGTGACATTTTTGCTTTAGGCCATACTCGTGACATTTTTAAGGTCATAAAAAAGTTTCACTTCTTACGTGTGTACTCTAGTACACGCATACATTTTTTTTTACTTACCAATTCTGATAGATATTCTTGCACTATATTTATTGAAATAGCCGCAAAACGCAACGTATACATTTAAGTTAATCATATAAATTCACAATAAACCTATCCACTAAAGATCACAATAGAAAAAAATAAAAAATAAAAAGAAAATTCTATTTGAAATGAGATTACAGATGATAAATATTATTCACGCGCGCGTACGTTAACCGCGGGAAAACGTGGTTCATTTTATCTTGCACAGATTATATTCGCGAGGCATACACGAGTTGACTCGACTCTACCGCGCGTGTCGGATAAATGGCACCTGTCGGCCCAATCTGCACTTGACTGTATCGCACGGGGATGCGTTTACATTCTAATCAATTTATGACACGCGTTTTAAAATGGAACAATATCCGCGCTTTTATCTCCCGCGCGGATTATAATCATTTGAGTTTTTTCTTGATGAAATTATAATTATTGTAAAATATTTTTAAGTTCATATTTCGTATACTTCTATATCTTCTATACATATTTATATTTGTTGTCATAAATGATTTTTTATAATATTTTTAATAAGTTCTACTACGTATTCAAAATTCATTAGAGTAAAATTAAAAGATAAACTATAATTAAACCATTATATTCAAAGGTTTTAGGAATTAGATGCTTAGTTATTTTCATGCAGATAACGCACAATCAGTATTTTTTCCAGTAATTTTTATGAAAATGTTTAATAGAGTTGTAGACCCATGAAACAAAAAAAAAATCATGTAAGTAGTAAGTTGTATTAATATTAATCTTATACGAACGATTTGTTCACAAAAGCACCTAACTAATGGCTTTGTAGACATTTCTTTTCAAATGCAATCATCTAATAAAGAAAAAAAAATATAGTAAAAATAAACTCTATGTTACCCTTTGATGTTACTATTTACTAGCATGATTTACCAGCTATTCAGGGACTGAGGAATGCCAATACAACTCGAGATTTGATAATGATTGACGTCCCAGTGTTGATTTTAAACAGAACTTTGATTAGCTTATTTTGTTATCAATACAGTAGTTAGTAGATATGTCAGAGATAATTTATGTAAAAGTACTTGATTGTATTTGACAGTTTATTAGTTGTATTCAAAGATGCAAGCAATAAAATGTACACTAACTGCCTATCTAGAAATTGTACATTGACCGTATGATTAGAAATTTTATTCGGAAGATTAATAAGTGAGAAATAAATAAAAACTTATAAAAGAAGTTGAATTTGTTTAAATTTGAAAGAACAATAATTTAAAACTTAATAATTAAGTGTATATTTAAAATAAAAAAAGTTTTATGGCAGCGGTGGGATTCGAACCCACGCCTCCGAAGAGACTGGTGCCTTAAACCAGCGCCTTAGACCGCTCGGCCACGCTACCTGTGATAGACGTGTCGAAATTGTGTTTTGGTATCTGTGCACATTTTTTTAACCTATTTAAAACAAAAATATGTAAATTACCAACCAAAGCATTTTGAAGAAACAAAATATACAGTTTTTTTACTATGGGTACCAATTTGTATGAAATATGTTTTATACTCACCGAAATTCAAATTTCAATAATTAAAAATTAAAATATACCTAATCTTTTTTATATAGTGACTGAACTTTTGCAAAACCTTTATATAATATACCTTTTCTAAAAAAAAAGTACCTATTCACTTAAAGAAGCATCCCATTTTTATCGATTTTTTCTTTAACTTCGTTTGAATTTTCATTATTAAAAAATTTTATAATTACAGTTGTAATTATACACTGAAATGAACATAAAATAGTAATAAGTTATATAATTTCATACAATTCAGGCTCCGATTATTAAAAACCGCATAAATGGACGGTGTATATTCTGTGGAGGAAATTACAGCAATAGCTGTTGAATGAGACCTGCTACTGTAATTGTACGTTGTAACGTCGATTACAATGTTTGAACTTCACTACTGTACAACGAACAGATACCTATATTCTATCCTATCCTATCAATATAAAAATTGTGAAAGTTTGTGAGTGTGTGTGTGTTTGTTACTCTTTCACGCAAATTCTACACGATATTGAACCGATTACAAAGAAATTTAGCACACATATAGAGGGTAACTTGGATTAACACATAGGATAGGTTTTATCCCGTAAATCCCACGGTAACGGGAAATATGCGGGTTTTTCTTTAAAACGCGGGCGAAGCCGCGGGCGGAAAGCTAGTATTTATATAAAATACAGCTGGAATAGTTGCTCCTCGTACCAACCGGGGTATATAAATAGATAGCTACAAATAAAATATAAGTATTTTATGATGAGCACTTGAGCCGAAAAGGTTATGCCGACATGTTTATGTCAGGCAGCAAGTCCTAAATGCTCTAAACATCTAATCTTCTTCTTCTTCTTCTTCTTTTTATATATAAAAATGAATCGCAAAATGTGTTGGTAAGCGCATAACTCGATAACGGCTGAACCGATTTCGATAATTCTTTTTTTATTATATTCCTTGAAGTACGAGGATGGTTTTTATGTAGAGAAAACGTAAATATGTACCACGGGCGAAGCCGGGGCGGACCGCTAGTTTTGAATGAAACTTGTATTGTTCTAATAATAATATCCTTGCATCACGATTCACGCGGTTCTATTGTTGGAATACGCATCGAATTCCTCTTCACTGAGTGAAGATCAATTTAATTTATATTCAAGAATAATAAAACGAAAACCCACTAATATATTTATGAAACACTTGCAGTCGAATAAATCATGTAGCGCAAAGTGACGACGTAAGTGTGACGTAAGTCATGTTTCTCGGTGATTATAGATTTTAAATTACTTACTTACATATTATTATTTTTTATTCCGATTACTATAAAAAATAGATGCAAGAGCAAAAAAGTACGCATGTACAACTGTCATCATAATCATTGTCGCCTAGGAACAGAAAAATATTTCGTTACGAATCTTTAAAAAAATGAGTGTTTAAAAAACTCAAGTACCTACTCTCCGCCAAGTTCGTCAATATTTAAACAACACCAGAGTTTCTTTACTTATATTATCACAGTTTCATAAAATAAAAAAGGTAAAACAATTAAAGGTAAGTAAACTGTTTTTTAAATAATTTTTAATTCAAGTTTTAAAAAAACTTTTTTTTTATATGCATATACATGGACGTATAAAAAAAGACGGACGGTATATCGCCTAAACATTGAGTGAAGCCTAGTAATGGCGGCGAAACATCCTTGTGTGTGTGCCATGTTGCCATGGCAACAGTTGTGTTGATGTCAATGGCGGCTGTATTTTTTTCTATAAATTTTGCCGTAATAATTTTGTCATTAAAACATAAAAGAAATAACTTGCTTCCCTGTGGAATGTAATCCCTTGTGTTTTGTTATTTAAAATTGTACTGTTGCGACACCATTTAACCACACAAGACGGCATTTTAAATATTTTTTTTGAAACAGTGACGCAGTTAATCAGTCGGTAGTTCACGACGTAATGGCGGCCGACTAGCTTACTATGGTGAGAGTGTGTGCGTGTTTATTGTCTTTACACGATCGCTAGCTTACTATGGTGGCTTCACGTTGTTTGTTCGTAATACGGCGTCCGTCTTTTTTTATACGTCCATGTGCATATAAAATATATTTTTGAATTCAGCTCCGAAGACGAGTATAATGTTAATTTCAGTTTTTCCACATAAATTAGTTCACTTGAGATGACAGTTTTTCACCAATTTTTATTATGTTTAATTAAAGGAGTTTTGTAATAATGCCATTTATTATCAAGTTCTAAATACATAAAAATGTTTATATTTTTTAAAATACTTTACCTAATTATAGACTTAAAAAGTTTTTACAGTCAATACGAATCGGGGATTCACATAGCGTGGGTGAAGTCAAGACTCTAGTACTCGTTGAACGCCCACTGAATTCAGTCTGGATTTTATTAGCTAAATAATATTAATTTTCGGTAGTTATTCTTATGTATTTTTAAAGTGTTTCAAGCTTCTTGAAAATGTTATATTTGTAATCGAGAGACTCAATTTCTTCGATAAAAGAGAAAGATACGTAGAGCAAAGTCTTCTGATTACTCTACCTTTTTATTAATATGGCCCTTAGTCTATTTCTGATTTACTGTATACAGTAAATCAGAAATATCTAATAACGTAGCCCTGATTGTGACAGAATTTTTAAAAGAAGGTACCTATGTTTTTCATTACACATGAATTAAGAACGAGATATTCCTCTTTTTAATATTAATCAAAATTATTAAGATTTTTTATCTACTGCACAGACGTTTGACCAATCTTTTTTTTAAATATACCGATACACGTATTTTGTTATCACTTATCTCTACATTATGTATAATTATATATAAGTACTCTCCAATATATAATTGTAGTATTATTTCGAAGATTTTGCCAACGGCCCATTAGCTCAGTTGGTTAGAGCGTCGTGCTAATAACGCGAAGGTCGCGGGTTCGATCCCCTCATGGGCCATAAATATTTTTTAATACATTTAGTTACGGCATGTAGAGTCACTAAGAATTGACTTAAAACATCGAATAATGATGTCTATAAAGACATTTTATTAAGGGCCGATTTTTCAATGCTTGGATAAAACTTATTCGTCGAATAATGTATAAAACTACCATTTTAAAAACGTATTCTAATTGCCCGTATTTGACAGTTTACGTGACATTTTAATATTATCGTGTAATTATTTATTGGATGGATAAGTTTTATCCAAGCATTGAAAAATCGGCTCTAAAACAAAATGGACGAGTGAATAATACGTTCCATCAAGATTTAAATAAGTAAAACACATAAACAATCCTGTGTTGATTAAACGTAATTGTAGGTGTCAAATAGCCTTAAATGACAACAATAAAACACAGCTTATTACTATAAAAGTTTATTAGGTACATCCTATACTTATTATAAATTATAATACAATATTAAAACTATTTTTGAGCTTAAACTATGAATACTTCGCAATGCGTCTATTAAATATTACTTCTTTCATATAAAATTACAATAATTTAGCCTCTATTCAATTTCAGTTAATTCCAATTGCTGAAAGCTAAATATAATTATGTATTAATTGCACAACCGGCCGGTTAATAAAAATTTACAAATCATTATTATATCATCGATAGTTACTATTAAATATTATTTACAAAAATTAGCTATGTCAACATTAAATAGAAACACTCAGTCCAATCCTAGTTTATTAATTTATGATAAATATGTTCTATGTTACATACATGTATTCTTAACCCCTCGTTTTCACCAAAGTATAATACATGTATTTTACAAATTTGATGCAATTTTTTCGTTTCTCATAGACATGTGTAAAAAATGTTGTATACAAAATTTGATACATGTAGGATAACTTATATGAAACTTGTTGGTTGAAAACTTCTAGTTGCCTGATCTAAGTTGCCTACATGTTTATGATCTCTTGTTTTTGTTGTAGCAATACTTGTAGAATTCGAGACAAATTCAGTCGTACCTACTTTTATAATTTCTATTTTAAAAAAACTTGTGATATGTATGTATGTTGAAAACTTTATCCAACAAACATGGATAAAGTTTAAAACTTGTTTGTTACTAGTATTATACAGAAATTGCAATAAAATAAACAATACTTATCTAAACCACGACTGTGTTTTGTAGGTGAGAACGCTATCAATGGATCAGACCAGTTCTACCATGTCACAGACTTCAGTGTAAACGCAAATGTGTTTTATACTTGTATAAATACTTGTTGGCTACAAAGTGTGAACGAAAGAATGTTTGAGACAGTCTCAATACATGTGTAAAATAAATAATTATGTTTTGAAAAGTATTCTACAAGTTTTGTATCAAACTAGTATTTAACTTGTTTCTTGGTGAAAACGAGGGGTACGATTTCATCGCTTAGATAAAAGAATTACTCTAATTTTTATTGTCTAAGTTTATAAAATCGTGTCTTTTGTAGCATGTCTTTTTACAACGGAAGAAATAAACAAGGGAAAGTAATATTTACTACAAAATATGATTCCATTACAGTTTTAATATACATTAAAATAAAACTAGTAATCTTTCAATATTTGGCTACTCGTATATGTATATCCTATTAAATAGTATAAAACACAATATTTACAAGTTTCTCGTTAAATAACAGTTCAATAAAATTCATAAAGAAATAAAATCTGTACAAACACTTATTCCTTATTGAGGTAAAAATCGGTGGCTAAAACTATTTTTTAATTTCATACATTTCTTACCACAATATTTACAATTACCTCATAAATTATGAAGTCTTTTTATAACAGTTTATTTACAATAACTAACATTCTACAGATTTACGATATGGCGTATCTTCTAATTTAGAAACTGACGAGGCAGATGCTCTACCGTCTCTGCCAGTCACTATCGATATGACACTTTTGTGTTCTGAATCACTATCACCACTTAATATTAAATTTGTTTCACCAACAAAACCAGAGTCTATTTGTTCTTGACTTCGCGTCAATTTGTCCCTTTTAGCATCCTCCAATGCGAGTTCTTCATACATTCTCTTGGAATCGTTATAATTTCCAAAGAAAACTGAGTCTGTTTCTACGCTTTCACCTCCCGATTCACTTCTACCATCACATAAGGACTCCAGTTCATCTGTATCAGATTCTATTTGGAGACCTTTGCTCAATGCAGGTACTGGTTTAGCAATCACATCTGGTGTGATCAATTTTGGTTTTATTTGCAAGAGATATCTAGCTCGACGTTTCGATTCATTTGAATCTGTACTTAGGTATCCTGAATCTTCAGTCTTGCTCAGTTTCTTTAAATCTCTGCGAGTTCGAGGTCGATCTGAATGTCTAACGGATTTGCGAGGGTTCAGATTGTCAGATCGAGATTGAGATGAAAATCGGTCCCTTTCTTCAGATGACCTTCGTCGTTCGCTCTGTGGACTGTTGCGTGTGGAACTTGTTTTAGATTTATTATCTGCGATATGCAACCTTGAATTTGTCGGAGACATTGGTTCATTGCTTTCTTTTCTTTGGGATTGATCTACATTTTTTGAATAACCCGCTAGTTCTACACTACCTCGTCGTTCATAAAAAGATTCTATTTTGTTTCCTTGAGCTCTGTTCTTAGCTTCGTAAATTTGTCTTAAGCTACCTATTTTTCGGGTAAATGCTGCTTCAGGTGGCGTCTTTTCTTTTGGCTTTTCCGGTAAATTTGCCTTGCTTTTAAAACTGCCACCAGATTTCAGCAATATTTTTTCGACACACTTTTTATTTTCATTTGTCTCAACAGATTTCTTTGGTTTTCGATCCAGAGTATCAGGATCAAAATCTTCAATCTCTGGCTTTCTTTCTTCTATAGGAGATCCGCGTACTTCAATAGTTAAGGGACCTGGTCTATCGCTATAAATTGTATCATCACTGTGAACAAATATGTCTTTAGTATAAAGATTATTCTTGGATTCCGGAGATTCTACAGACAAATGCTGCAATGAAGAAAAGTTTGTATCTATTGCATTTTTTAAATCTCTCCAACTGCGAGATAATCTTTCACGACATGTTTTTAGGTTTTGTTGATATGGAATCTCATCGTTATCAGGTAAATCTGAAGGAAAGTCTAAAGATAATCTTCTCTGTTTATTAACTGTCCTTTCTAAACTATCATAGTCAATATCAACATCTCTTTGTAAATAAAACTCTTTTTTGTGCGTTTCTGAAAACTTATTAGTATCGTTATAGAATTCTGAATCTGCTGCTACTACAGGTATGATAATTTTAGGTGGATTTTCTGTTTCAATATTATTAAAGTTTTCTGATTCGGGTCGGTGGCATTTATTTAATTCTCGTATAACAGCTTCCATGTTCTTTTTGACTTCTGGCAAAACGGGTTCAGGTTCATCACGCTTATCAATAACTTGCGAATCTGGTGGTGGAGGTGGTGGCGGTAATTTCTTTCGGACACGTCTTGTTGCATGATTTAGAGATATTCTCTTCTCCTTACTTTCATTTGTTATTTCATTATTATCCACATTATAATTATTATTTATTTCTCGTCCTAATTTCTGTCTAAAATTATTGTTATTGATAGAATTGCCAACGCTATCATATATTATTTCTTTTAAAATCGACTCAGTGATTATTAAAGTCTCAGAATCTTCGTCACGCAATGGCTCAGCTGGATTAAGTCTCATTTCCTCTTTTTCTTTTGGTTCAGTTATTCTGGGAGTTCCACTCACTTTTGCAATTTTCGCGGGTCTGACATTTGCTGCGGGTGGAGTTGGTACATCTTCTAACCATTTTTGTACAATTTTCTGTTTGTAATCCTCACTAACACACGTTTTGCATGAATTTGATCGAATTAAACCCGTTGATGATTTTTGTACACTATTGTCACAGCCAGGACATCCTCCACAATGAATAGCCCTCCTACTATTTTCTCTCTTAAGACTGATGGCACTAAATCTACGACCACGTCTTGCACAAGGTATATCCCATCCCAAGTCAATCGTGTGATATGATTCTTCCTCTGGTATATCCGAAAGGTTCGGTATGAATCTTTTTGATGTCATCTTTTCTTTTGCAATTATCATTACTTCGCGAAGCTTATTTAGAAAGTCAATGGCAGCTGGTGGAGGATTCTAGAACAAAATTAATTAAACATTTTTAGTTTTACGCCTTGTAAAAATAAAGCAACCCTATATATAAAAGGTAGTTTATTTATGTACCTTTAGATGTTCAGTCTCAAAAAATACAGGATTGAAATACAGTTTTCGTCTTACAACCGGTGCTTGGTCAGGTGTGTTAGGAACATTTTCAACTACATTATTCTCTATACTGCAGTGCAAGATGGAGACATCTGAATGGGGCGCTTTTTCCATTTCAGGAGAAGCAGACCTCCTTTGTAACCGTTCATTCAATCTTTCAGGTGTTGAAGTTGCTCTTATTGCTGGTCTGACTGGTTTCTTCCTTTTCGTATGAACTACTGCAGACACAATACTGGAGTTTCTTTCCTGGAATTAGAATAATGGTGAGCATGGAACAATATACACATATAAAATATTGGAGAAAAGTAATTCTTGCCTTATGATACTGTGATGGAGATGACTCAAGGGTATCTTCAGTTTGTTCACTAACATCGGACAAACCCGCGTCATTCATGTAATCATTTCTCATATTATCCAATTTCATCAGTGGGTTTGTTTTGAGTCTCTGTTAATAAAATAGTTTTATTATTTTAACTGACACTGTAAATCAAAGATATAGATAATCAAAGATACTGATCATAGTTATTGTTACTAACCATACTATCCATGTTAATTCTCGAGTCTAAAGTGGAATCATTTTCACTGGTATTGGAATGGTTCATTTCTGGATCGTTAGGCTTTTTCTTTTGTTTCTGCTTGTAATGTATGTAGAATATAATACCAGCAGCGTATATAAAGACTAACATTAGCACGCACACTCCAATGGCTAGAGATTCTAGGACACTTAAACCGTGAGCTTGTGTTGCTGACTCGGTTGTGACTGTCTCCCCAGCGTGGAATGGTATTGATCTTACATCTGGAATTATGAAATATTTTATAGTTGTGCCATTTCTGTTTTCTAACCTCGATAACACATGAAACAATTTAAGAAATTCACAAAAAAAAATAATTACTGCAATTTTCTCGAAGCTGAAAGATAAAGTTTTGAATATTTAAGGCGGCACAGTCGAAACCCAATCTTTCTTCAGATAACATCTAATTTTACTTTTTTTATATAAAATCATCATATATTTAGGTGTTTATTAATGTTATTTATGTATGTTCCTTATATAAACTCACCCAGAAGAGCATTATGAGTGGCCCCCGCGACTCGGAACGCCGCGCAAGAAGTTGCAAGCCGTGCCGGCGGCGGCGCTGAACATAGCACGTGGGCTGCCACCAGCCTGCCTTCTAGCCGTGCGTGGAGATTTGTTGAACCTTTCCACTGGAGAAAAAGATAAACTTAACTAAAGAATATGATGTAAACGGAATATTTGATGAAAAATATGTAAATTTTAGTGCACAATAAAGTATTTTTGTTTGTTGTTTGTAATTTGAGAATTTGGAAAGTTGCGTGTTTTGTAAATGTTATTTAAATTAGTGGTCCAAAGATTTTAAATGAAATAAAAATTATATTTAAAATAAAAATGAATACTAGTTCATTTTACAGTTCATCGTTTGGCATAGGTACAAAAAAATATTTTTATCGTAACCACGATATTTAAGATAAGTATAAATCTAATTATGACACTATAAATAATTTAAAAAATCAAGTTACATCCAAATCCTTTTCATATTTCGTCCACATTACTCTTCAAAACGGTGTTAAATCGATCATTCTCTTATCCATACACGAATCTAAATGCTAAGTATTTGGACAGTTCAACAAATTGCTCCTTTGAGGCCGCCTTATCAGCAAATTCATCAGAACGCCGCATTTAACACCTAAGAGCGTTGAAATCTCAGGCGATAGTTGACTTACGTTTGATAAAACCGCTTGTAAGATAACATCTCTGATATTTACACGAGATCAGCAACTAAATGTTTGCTATAAAACCGAAGGCGATTGCTATAATCATACTTTAGCATATCAAATATCAAATTGGTAAAAAAACAAAGGACGACGAAACATAGTATGAACAGGGCCGTCTTAGACTATGCCGGGGCCCTTGGGCACACAAGAATTGGGGGCCCTTTGAAATATAAAGATTAAATTTGGAAAATCCAAAAGTGCACGACTCATAATGCTCATTTAATTATGAAATAAAAATAAAAAAATATATATAGATATACAGTCTTGTAGTTTTCGTTTTTTATTAATTGCAATTAAACGACACTGAATTAATTAATCATTTGCATTCAGTGACCTACAATCGTCGATTAGAATATTTAAAAAAAAATTTAACTAAAATGATGGATTTTTTCACAAGTTATAGTGTTTTCAGGTTTCACACATGACGGACAGGAAAATTTTTTGACCTATTTCGGTGTTTTTTTCCAATTCTATTGAAGTAAATCAATTTTTAAAAAGTATGGGATTAATCTCCATTAAATTATCTCGACAATAGTATGCAAAATATCTTGATTCCGTGAACTAACAAGGCTATATTAATAAGAATAGCTGCAAAAATGAGGCGAAAAAAATTTTTCGATCGTAAAGCACTCTCTGATGCGAAGCATCATGAGTCGTGCAAAATCAAACTAGGTATACAAATTTTTTCCCACAATTATATATGTTTTTGCCCTAAATTGAAACTTAAAGAAGTAATAAGAAACGAGAAAATTTCTATGTAAAATTTTTGCTCCATTTTTTTATACATTTTACAAAAAAGTTACTTCTGACCAATCTTGTATATATGGTCTTTTGAGGACACTTTTTTTCCTTATTTTTTAAGAAATATTTTAAGAATTACTTTTTCAAATTACCTTTCTCTTTTTCAAATTTATCTTTTTAATTAGCATCTGGATTTTTTCTTTCGTAGCCGTTTCATATTGATCAAAATTATTGCGTGCGGTATTGACATAATTTATTCAAGGCCTAGGGAGCCTAGGCAAATGGCAAAAGTCAAAACGCTTGTCATCTATTCGTATAGAAATGGTCCGGTGTGAACAGAGTTCACTAAATTCTAGGACCTTTAAAACTACAAAATTTCATATCCAGCAGAAAATTAGTAAAATTGTTCAAAGGATTACTAAAAATAAAATACAAAATTAACTGTCATTCCGGTACGTGAATTAAAAAACATATTCCAGGTTATAATTAATAAAAAAAAATAAAATAGGTGATTTCGCGATTTATACTGAAACGATAAGTTTTATCATAAAATCATTTAGGTGTGAAGTGATTTAAGAAACGTGTGCATATTATAAGGATGGGATGAGTTTATAAATCGTTATATCTTAGAAAATGGTAGGAAGCTACATCTTAGGAAAATAATGTATTGATTCTTCTAAATCTGTCATATAAAAGTGGTTATATGATGAAACTTACCGTTTCGGTAAAAATCACGAAAAACCTATATATTATTTATTGACTTTTAGGAAAAAAATTTTCCTAGTAACAGAAGGTCGGGAAATTTTAAAATATTTTTTAAGTGGATTTTCTTTAGGCGCGTTGAGAGTAAAATTTCAAGGTCGCATCATAACAATACCGTAACGTCATGGAGTAATTCAACGATTTTGGTATCTTATAATCTTGCCAAAGAAGTGGGCTATTTAGCACCGAAATAATTTTTCAAATCGGACCAGTAGTTCCCGAGATTAGCGCGTTCAAACAAAAAAACAAACTCTTCAGCTTTAATATTAAGTATAGATTGTTTTTAATAATTTTACCAAATTTCGGCTGGATGGGAATTTTGGCCGTGGTCGTCGTCGTCCTTGGTAGTGTGACCGAAACATTAGCAAAACGTCAAAGCTTATATCAATTAGTATCAATAGCGGATTCTATTCTCTAGCGTTTCTGCCACTTGTCTAGAGGCCCAGAGATTAAAGTTTTGTCACAACGCCCTTGTCTGCTATTCTGTAAACTTAGACGTCTTGTTATTAATTTTCATAATTCCCAAAATAATTCAAGTAAAAATATATGGGGCATTTCACGCCAAGCGGACACAGATTTCAGGGTCAGGTTTCAGATTTCGGTTATATTTTAGTATGTTACACCTGTATATATCCTCGGTATGTATACGAAAAAATTTTGCATTTAGAAGCTTAGTTTTCAAAATACAGGTCTTTGAAGATGTCAGTAAGCGCGAGGTATGGGGGACTTTGAATGTAATTATCAGTTCAAGAAAAGTAATTTTTAAATAAATTGATGACTGAATATTAGACGGTATATTATTCAGTCATCAATTTATTTAAAAATTACTTTTCTTGATCCTTGATCTTCATCCAGGGGGATTACCATGCTGTGCAAATCGGAATAAAATATACCTACCAAATATAAAATAAAACTGTAAGGATATAATTATTTACATAATATGCGATGTAGAGCTATATAAAGAGAGTAGAGAGCTAACGAATCAAAGTTTTAATACTAAGAATATCGATTTAATTTACGCGCGTATTATGTGAGTAAATAATAAATATGATTTATTTATTTTAACACAAAATTCAAACGCTTAACAGAAAGCATGTCTTACTGTGTCGTTTATAAACATAACTAAATGAGAGAGTTTTTACACCACATACAATAACAAACTAAAATTATATTTCAAGCCAGCACGAGCGCGGTAAAGATATATTATGAATAACAATAAATATTATATTATGTATTAAATAAATTATCACATATTTATTTAAGTTCCGTCGCTATGTTTTTTACCGTTGTTAAAACACGAATGCTCAGCAATCAGTCAAGTACCATTGAGTTGTAGTTTTTTTACCTTTTTATTGTCATTTAGTTTATTTTAAATTTTATGTGTATTATTATTGAAGTTGACCAAAAAAAACCTTTTCACGTCTTGACTAGAAATCAATATTAGTCTTTTTTACGACTTTTTATGGCCCAAAAACTTTAGGCAAGTTTTTTATTACGGTAGATATTATTTTTATTAATTGAAAGCACAGCTTTTCAGTGAATAGGATTCAGATTTAGGTCTATAATAGGTAAATGTAGTAAATTATTTAGGTATGGTTTTTGATTATTTCAAACAGAGGGATGTTAACAACGATTCTCGGCTTTTTAGGTACCTAAGCGCAAGTAGTAAAATGCCATAGCTTTTTATTTGCAAGTTTAGGTAAAGATTTAAATATTATAAAAATTCAAAAGATTTGATAAGTAATAATGGATGAATGTCGACGATTAGTTCTAAAGTGGTAACGTATTTTAGTATTGTTATGTATTTTCCCAATCTTGGTCGGCGCATCATATCGTAGTAAGTTAATTTTGTCATTACATTTAAACATCAAATGAAGCTTTAAATACTTATCTTTTACAATAAATACATAATGAAATAATTGAATATGAAAATTTTATGTGTATTTTTATTGCACATAAACGCAGCGTGATAAGTGTTTATGTTTCATAAATATGTGGATCCGATTAAAACATTAAAAATTAACAGTTTTGCGGAAAACCTATCGAAAATTAAATACATACTTGGAATCAATTGAAAAACATTATTACTATATTATATTACCTATTAATTATTATAGAATCGTTTTTAAAATCGCAGGTTGTAATATTATAATAAAATTATTTGTGTCTCGGTTTTATATTGGTCGTAAGTATACGTATATATACTATTTCAAAAGCAAATTTCAGCTGAATCGTTTCGGAAGTTACTTCTTACTTGAAAATGGACAAAATCCTTAAATATGAAGTTAACTTAATTTGGAATGAAACTCATAACACATGTAATATTTTAAGAGATTTTCTTGAAACAACATTTAAAAATTTATTTAATATTTTGATACTAACTAAGGTAAGGACCACCACGGTAAAACGCTTTGTCTTAAAAACCGAGCAATCTCAATATTATTGTGTTGCGTCAAATGGACCGGTATTTGCTCCCGATGAGATAAAAATTTTACGAGACCGCATACGTTATGGATTTGAAATAGTCCGTGTCTCGAAATTCAAGAAAAAAATACTGGATGTGGCAGATTCTGTTTGCGAACGGTACACACCACAAAATAAAACGATTATAAATTATAATATAATCGTTTATAGAGAATATTTATTTATTTAACGACGTAATTAAAATAATGGACATAGGATTAGAAGTGAAGAAAACTTTTATCATCATAAAATATTACCTACTTTAGAGCGTAGACATACTTTATATCGTAAACAATGATTTAAATATACCCTGTCTCTTATTATTTTGTTGTTTAGGTAAGTACATAATATTTTAAATTACGGTTATCCGCTTTAATGAAAATTAAATATATCATATTATTCCTGATATTTTATTTAATACGTACCTTGTTTCTAATTCCGGCCTTTGTTTCTTTATGTATTTTGTAATTTATAATATTTATTAATTTAGTTATTCATTTTTTGTGCAGTACTATACTGGCTATGTCTTGTGTGGAAGGCGTCGGTCGCCTCTAGCACAGGTTTATACCTAGTTGAGGCGATCGTCGAGTTCAAATTGTATTGTGTTATGTATTACTTAGTACTAAATAAACGATTTTTTTTTTTTTTTTATTTTTTTTTTTATTCAAATTAAACGTACTTATATCGCGAGATATCGCCCTCTGGATATAAAAAAGCAAAATGTCACATCCAGTTCAAATCAAATCCTTGTAAATGCCCGTCTTATTATTGCTTCACTTTATTATATTCGTACCTGCTCCGATAAAATCTTTGTTTATGTAAGTTTATATCCAAAATTTTATAACTGCTATACCTTAATTACCTATTTTTGATAAGACTTTCAATAAATATGTGATAATAAGTGGATCATTTTGATAACATTGGCCCGGTATCAGAAAATATTCGATATTTGTTAAATCTACTTGGGCGGTTAATGTTAAATAATTAATTTTACCTCAATTAAGTAAGTAAAACATTTCCTACGTACATTTACCACCCAAGTATGGTAAGTGTTCTTTGGAAATGACAATTATTAAATACTAGCTTTCCGGGATAAAACCTAGCCTATGTTACTCGTGGATAATGTAGCTTTCGAATGGTGAAAGAATTTTTAAAATCGGTCCAGTAGTTTATGAGCCTATTCATTTAACAATCAAACAAACAAACAAAGTTTTCCTCTTTTTAATATTATAGTGTAGAAGTGTAGACAAATTAATACGAAAAAAGTGAATGACTCTTGTTCAAATCTTTTTGAACTGAGATGTTATTTGTTGAATGATGAAGTAGGTACCTACCTACTACCTACTACCTATGAGTTATTCATTAGATAAAGATATATCTAATAATGTATTGTCTTATGAGGTAATTATTTCTAACGGCATCTATTAATGTAAATTTCGACTTCTCCGAATTAAACTAGAGGTAAGAAGAAATTTCCGAAGCCATTCTTTATGTAACTATGTGTGGATAAGTACTCTTTACTGCTAATTTTGCGAACTCTGCTAAAAGTGTATTTTTTCATTTGATTGAACAAAAAGCTTTTACGTCAATATATTTTAAATTTATTTTTCTATTCATATGGTCAGACATAAGAACACACATAACACAAATGTTAATTAGGTAATCCCTGTTATATTAATATTTTTTTTAAAAGATGAAATCAATAAAGAAACCGAAAACAGATCAGAACAAATACCAAATACAAGGACTGATTATGAAAACGTCATGTTTAAACTGAAAAAAAATTCGAGCAACTACGGGATTTCTTGTCGGTTCTTCTCCGTAGAAACTGCTTTCCGAATCGGTGTGGTAAACTTTGTTATTTATTTATTTATTAAAATTAAATACACACAACAGGTCACGATCTTGCCGGACCCATAGGCGACATATCAATTTCGGGAGCATATCGCAACCCAACAAAATGTGTACAATTATTACTACAATGAGATACAGCTTACAGTTATTTAAAGCGTGTTACAATAAATTCATAATTAAAAATTAAATAATTAAATATTAGAAATAAAAGAAAGACAATTAAAATAATGGTTTCTTATACAACAATAACAAAATTACAAAATTAGACAACGAGGACATCATTTCACTATTTGACAAACATGTTCTTTGAATATGTTATGACGATTCAAAAGTGCTTCTAGAAGAAGTCTTATTCTATAAATAACCGTTTGAGTTAAAATTACCTGTAAATAAGTGCTGCCTTCATCCCGATATAATCCAAACGGCACATCATTGTCTACCAGATCTCGTAAGGTGACCCACCCTGATGATGAAAGGTATTGTGCGCTCGTCACTGCGCATACTGCGTCTTCCACATCTATGAAATTAATATTTGAATATTTATTGCGTGTTTAGAAAAGTAGTATTAGCTGTACATTAGGTTATTGTACATTTAGTACATTTACAAAAAAAAACTGCTATAGGAAAGTAAAAGACTTTTCTATAGCAGTTTTTTTTTGATTGACATGAAAATATCCGCATCTGACTACCTAACTCATAAACGAATAATCAAATGTTTGAAAATTCTGACTAAAATTGGGTTTTTAATTATATTCTATCCAAATATGAATAAATGATTAAAAGTAGAATCCATTTATTGCCTATTTGACAATACGCACAGAATAAAGCGCTAATTGATGTTTGAACAAGTTTAATCTTCGAAAACATGCATTAATTTCGAAACAATAATAACGTCACGATAAAGTACCTAAGAGAAAGAGATTTTTTTTATTTTTGTTTCTTTATACATTAGGTACAGTACATAAGATCCTAAGGCTCGTACGTATCTCTGTAGTCTGTATTTAATTGCTTTTAATAATTTTTGACATCAGGTGAATATCTCCATATAATATGTAAAAATGAATCCATATTTCCCTTGGTCACGGCATCACGCGTGATCAGGTGGACCGATTTCAATAATTCTTTTTTCATAATATTCCTTGAAGTACGAGGATGGTTCTTATGGAGATATAACGTAAACATGTACCACGGGCGAAGTCGGGGTGGACCGCTAGTTACTAATATAGGTGGATATAATATATAATTAAATTGTAAACTAGTCATCGGTCGCTATCGCAATCTAAACATATAATAAAACCAAGGGCGATGCTAAAATTAGTCTGGTGCTGTGGTCTGTGCATTTTGTTTCTTTTTTTCATCTTATATTGAATTGTTTTATTTAAAGAACAATGTTAAAAAAACATGTATAATTTCAACCGTTTTGATATATCCGATATGGTCTAGTGGCTAGGATACCTGGCTCTCACCCAGGAGGCTCGGGTTCGATTCCCGGTATCGGAATCTCTTTTATATTTTTTTTTAATTTTTAAATCTATATAAATTATGTATTTTTAATTGCAATTTATTATCACTTCATTACAATCATTTACGTCATCTTGCTGGAAGTCATCTTTTCTGGAGTCTTCATTATGCCACGTATATATTATATCACTACATAGTATAAAACAAAGTCGCTTTCCCTGTCCCTATGTCCCTATGTCCCTATGTCCCTTTGTACGCTTAAATCTTTGAAACTACGCAACGGATTTTGATGCGGTTTTTTTTAATAGATAGAGTGATTCAAGAGGAAGGTTTATATGTATAATAAGATCCATTAAGTAGTGGAGAAGTACTGTTATTTTTGAGGTTTCTAATGTGATGTCGTAAAAAATTACATTTATTCCGCTTACATTGCAAACGCAGGCTGAACCCTACGAGTTTTATCAAAATAATGTACTAAGTATTATACACATTGAAAAGGTCTACAGAAAAGTCCGCGATGGTATATGTCTATCTCTTATGGATAACCCACAATAACTTTTTTTTGTCATTTACTTTTTACGACAAATAATGGCTAATTTTCGAAGCGATTTTAACCAATACAGCATTAATCCTTAACCAATTAAATACCATGGATACATTGTTCATTTAATATAGATCTATATGGCCCTTTACACCGTATGATTTAAGTGAATATTTTCGAAGATATTACAGATTTAAAAATTGCAGGACGTAGCGTTTGCGGCCGCCCGGCTATGTATTTTATACCCGTGCGATGCCGGAGGCCGGAGCGGGCCGCTATATTTTTATACCTATACAACGTTCACAATTTTTCTGTAGTGTATTTAGTATCAGCATTGCACCCGTGCGAAGCCGGGGCGGGTCGCTAGTATATTCATAATTTATTGTAATTGTATGAAGTATGTACCTAACTGACTTAATGTAATATAAAATATCAATTAATGATCAACAATAAAATTTAATAAAATCGAAAACAAATCTGCTTTCGAAATCTCTTGAACCTCATGCATTTTACACATGCATGCAAAACCAATAAAGTATTAGTATTGTATACGTAGTATATTATTATTAGTCTGTGGTATTACTTTACCTGTAAACACAATTTCTTTGGAAGGGTAGATAATCTGTCCCTTCAATGGTAAAAAGACGAATGGTATCTGTGGCTTCTTTGAACCTCGGCCGAAGCTTGCCATCGCACATTCTGGAAAAAATATCAACTAATTTATAAACTGGGATTTCTTATTACTTTCCTTATAATTTATGTTTAGTTTTATTTACAAGAACATAAGAATTATAATTTAGATTCATACAACAGTTAGTTTTCACTCGATATTACTAAATTAGAACATTCTTGTTGTTGTTTCTACTACTACGTCGTCCGAAAAAACTATAGGATACCTACCCTGAAATTATGCCTCATTTATTCTTATTATTTCTTTAAGTTAGAAGTACCTAAGGTATAAGTTTCAGATAGTTCAGGTATACGTAGTATATTATTATTAGTCTGAGGTTCAGGTATATCAGATAGAATTTTAATAAGAACGACTTCTGAAGCGTATTTTTTTTTAAATGTGCTACTCATATACCCAAAGTCATTGTAAATACATAATATTCTAATCATAGATCGAGTCTTGTCATTTCCGAATTAGTAGGTTCTTATATAACTTTCTCATTAAGCTTTATATATATAGCAATGAAGCTTATATGGGTATAATTTAAATCACATTATAATATGGCCTTGTAACTGTATCTCTATATTATGTGTATATAATATCTAGTTATTATTGATATTCAATAAGAGATGGATTAAAATGTGAAATTGATAGTAGATTACCAAATAAATTATAATATACATAGTAGAATGTTCTTAGCGTACAATTTCTGGAGAAAATTCTATGATCACGCTCTACCTAAGTTTTATGCCTAATGTTTTCTTTAAACCAATTTTTATATTATTTAACAGTAAGAACTAAGAGCATTTTTTCCTTTTATAGATACTTTATACAATATAAATAGGTTATTAAAACACAAAGTATATAAAACAAAACGTATTTAATAAATCAGCGAAAAAGTAAGTTCAATTTTGGTTAACTCGAATTTTGTTTTGTGACAAACTTCAAACTTCAATTACCTATTATTCTTCCTTTTTTCATTCAACATAGACAGCTTACAAGTTCACTGTCCCGATTGTAGTATTATATTATAGACTCGATTGTATTAGGTGAAAATTACCGGATATATTATTTCTAATTAAACCATTTACAATGAGGCCTATCCGTTACCAAAGGTAGCGTTATAATTTCGCTCACGCGCACATAATATCAATGATATACGTTATTGTATAGCATGACACGACATAACCTAAGTTACTCTGCTTATTATGAGTAAGCTGCAATTTTCTATTCAAATCGCACCTAACATTTGTACTCTGTGCCGAGTAATTACCAGATTAATATTGTATATCCATACGTTTGAATTGAGTTAGTTTGACCTTACTTTGTTTGAACGACCCTGTCCCGCCCCCTCATGTATAATTAAAATATAAGAACAACTTTCTTTACAAACGCGGAAGGCTTTGTTTTGTATTTTTTATGTCGTGTGCTTTTACTATTTATACAGTAGAATGGTTTGTCTATTCAATGTCATTTTAAGTGACTTGTCAATTGTCAGAGTTTAGCTTTTCTAAAGTTTTGTTTACTTTAGAAATTAAATTTTAGATATTTGGTACTAAAATTAGTAGGGGAGACCGAGGGGAGTTGAAACAATTTTCACGTTTTGTTTAATATAACTCAAACTATAATCAGAAATATTGAGGTACTAGTACCAATCGATAGGTTATTCTATACACTTGCGAATGGTTAGCAAAAAGAAACTGTAAGCCTTAAAAATGTGGTGAAAAATCGATTTAACCGTAACAAGTCAACTTGTTTCAACTCTCCTCATACCGAGGTAAGATGAAACAGAGGTCGAGGAGAGTTGAAACATTACGATTTTGGGCAGTAATGGGAGCTGCAAAATAAAAATGATGATTTGATTTAAAGGTTTTAATTAAAATCAATCTTTTCAAGTAATCAACAACCTTTTTAGTAATATTTAACTCGTTAAACTCGTTAATTACAAAAAATTAACATGACGCCTTATGCGTAACATCAATTATAATCAGTCGAATCAACAAAATGTTTTATTGCATTCTTATATTATAACTAAATCTTTGACATAAAATAGTTATTAACTATCAGTAATTTTTTTAAGTATTACAATCAGTGCTATAAATTATTTAAGTAAAAATATTCGAAAAAAATGTCAAAGATCAATTGGAAACACATTAATCTGACAAGTAGTTTGAATATGGCTCCATACAGCAAATGCAGCAGGATTAATCCTCTTCTCCTTCATCACCTTCTTCGTTTCGTCTCTTTTTTTGAGAACCTTAACCTTTTTAGTTTTACTGCCTGGTTTTGATCTTTTTCTTGCTTTGGTGTCTTCAGTAGGGATGTTGAAACAAATAAACACATTAAATCAACAATAAATTAATGCATTAATCCTTGTACTTTTTATTTCTTAGCTATAATCAGATGTTAAATTTTAACTGAGGAGAGTTGAAACAGTCTGTTTCAAAACACCTCAGTGAGAAAAATCCTCCCAATTTTTATTCAAATCACGATCAAGCAGTAAATACACATAAATCAAATTTACCAAGTATATTTCATGAATCTATAGATAATGAGATTTCAAAACGTATATAACTCAACCCAAAATACAAAACCACTAATAAAGTACGAGCATCGTAAAAATTCGTGAAATACTTACTTTTAGCGATTTTCGGCACATGTCATTCAGAACTATACAACTGCACAACTGACGTCATCGGCGTAAACTGACGCGATAGCGGGTTGTGGGAGGTGGTTAAAAACTACGATTCCAGATCGCTAACGGTTTTAGGTTCCGAGAAATCGAAACTGTTTCAACTCACCTTTGTTTCAAAACCCCTCGGTCTCCCCTATGACAGGTGATATCTATATTGGTGGATAGGTAAAGTTGTTTACGAAGAAAACTATTTAGTATTTAGTCATCTGTGCCCTAGTAGGTAGTTATAGGTATTACCTAGGTAAGAAAATTTCAGTTGGAATGACATAACCACGTAAAGGGATCACGCCTGACAGAATCATGTTAACAACAACATTACACAACCGGGAACCCCAAAAACAACCTATCAAACTCTAAGTTAAAAAACTAAGTCATTTATAATGTTATAAAAGTGAGAATATCTAATGTTGCAATAAATAAAGACGACACAACAATACATGGATTATATCGAAACACGACATACCGTCAATATGATTGACGCAGCTCCGCCGGTCCTCCCTGAAGGCGGGTGTGTCCTTACGACATTGGCAGGTACAACCATTGCTGCCCATCGCCGCGAGGGCTGTCCCGTGAGATACCTCCATGCAGCGAGTGAGGCCGCAGTCTGTGCCTGGAAAGACGTGATTTCTATTCATAAACTATGCAAAAATAGGTAACTGAAGGCTCGTATTAAACTGGCTAGATAAGACGAACACTACAACAAAAAAGAGCGTGTGTGCCAAGTACACGTGTCAGAAGTGAAACTTCTTTGGCAAGATGCTCCATGACGTGACGGTATTGCTATGAAGCGACAAGAAGATTCACTTCAAAAATCAATTAGGATCTCTTTTATTTAGGTGCGCCTTGCGAGTGGCCTGACTTGATAATAATTCATTGTTCATTCATCTCAAGAGCATATCAAAAATCAATCAGAGCAATTTTTTTATCGAAGTTTACAATTAATATGCATATTATAACATTCTAGTTTTGTGTCAGAATAATCGAATATCAATAACAACATTTATTTATTTAACGTTGAAGTCAAAATAGTAAAAATCGTTGATAACGTTTATAACCAGTGCAACTAGATTGTTTTTGTTTTCAAAAATTAAGTCTATCAAAATAATTATAAAATTCAACAATAATATGCAGTAAAATTAATAATACCACAGACTAATAATATACGTATACAAATAATACTGTTGGATTTTGAAAACTTACCAACTAAAGTAAAAAGGTCTCCATTGGCGAACCTTGTAATATTAGCCAGCGCCATCTCTCCGTGAGTACTTGCACTTTTTGTTGTACCTATCACGATCAGTAACAAGAGTACTAACGCCATCTTACGTCGTGTAGCTGAACTAAAACTTAGCTTCTAACATTCTGACGTTCCCTCACAGATGGCGCTGTTATAAACTTTTTAGTTATTTTAAATTTTTGTTGGGAATTCATTTTTTCTGTGCTGTGGGGTCTGCTTTTTTCTTTATAAAATTTCACCTGAAACAATGAAATAAAACTTAATTTACGTTGCGGACAATTTTAAATATACATTTAATTAGTTTGATAATAAATAATCCGGAAGCTAGTTGAATATTATCCGTGCTGTAATGCTGAAACTTTTTTGTAAGCTTAATCTCTTATCAGGGCTTAGCTTCGGCCTTATTAGTGATATGGGGCTTTAAAAATTAAAAACGACATCTAAAGAACGTCAACCGTTATTTTCCGTTGTTTTGAAAAATCTTGTGAAAATCCTTATCTAATTTGGGAACAAACAGGAAAGCTTTATTCTATTCGATTCTGAATATTCCATTAAAAATCTGGAACTAGAACATTGGGGTCATTTTTTTTTTCATTTCCCACAAGGATTCTTCAAACGTTCGTTTAAAAATAAGGTACAAAAGTACCTATGTATAACAAAAGCAGTTTATGATAGCTAACATACCGGAGATATTTTCTCATAAATTGCATTATTTCCACAAATTATAATTTTAATTTTCGTGCGTGTAACTACCTAACTATATTATATTTATATATAAGTATAGAGCAGTTGATTTTTACTTCCTCTTTATCTTAATTTCATCTCTGCTAATAAAAATTTACCTACATAACAAACAAATTGTAGAGTTAAAACATAAATCAATTAAGATCAAGCAGTTTTAGGGTCAATATGGATTATAAAGGTTGTTTCACACGATATTTCATGCTTGAATAAACTAGGTAAGTACGGACTCCCAAAGGTACCTATAACACCTGCTGAGAGATCAAGCTCATTTTGACCGCTAATATGTTATTCAGTAACGTTCGTATCTTTCATAAAACATTCGAAAGATAAAATTTATCACTCTTAAGACTTTCGAAATCTATGTATTATGGAATTAATTATGCATGCGATATATACGGAATCGAATTCAGCCCGTTACAAATACTTGACACAAAATTTGGGTATTATTTTATGATTTTAATAAATTTCACTCTTGAGATAATGAATTTCAATCTGTACAAGCTAATCTTGATAATAAAGCGCCCTTTATATGCGGATAATGTGGTGTTTGAACTTCAAATGAGCCGGTTTTTATATTAATATTCAACGTTGATCAAAGATAGATAATAAAATAAGATAATACTTATCACATATTAATCTTATGTTTATTATATTTTTTTCTAATAAATCTTCAAAAATCGTGGATAACTATAAAATAAAACAACAATCCGTAAAAAGTAAATTATATAGGCACCAAAATGTGTAGGTAACTACGAGTATCTTTTCCATACCCGTAATGTCTCCTCTCGAGTTACTAATATCACTTTTAAAGTTTTAAACACACAATGGGACTGCTCCTAATTTACTATAATTATTAAAATAATTAGTTTCATTACATTTAAACTAAATAACATTAAGTTTTGATTTTACAACATCACGTAAAGAGTCAGGCGTAAAATTAACATTGTCAGTAAGTAGGTATGTTTCCAGTGATATAAAATAAAGTGTAAATTATTATTTATGTTTATTGCAAATCATTATCCTAATCCTACAAAGTACCCATATTAAAACGACAAAATTACCTATAAATTCTAATATCAAGAAACTTTACACGCATATAACCATAGTAAAATGATAATTGATGGATTCAATATTATTCAATACATTTGTAGTGTTGTATCGTATAGGAGCTAGCAACGTTGACAAGAGAGAATTTTAGTATAGGTTGGTTATTTGATATACTGTTTCTCTTCCTATTTCGGTTAGAGTCCGGGCTGTCTGGCTGGCCGCAGTGGTTGCGTTTATCAGTGCGCATCTTATCTGCACAGGAAAATATCCGTAATTTAAAGTCATTTATTAACGCGTAATATTTAATCTTTTGCCTTTAGATAGATCCATCAGACATAAATTTTTTATTGCAAGACGTTTTTTTCGTTGTTAAATAGGTGCCAAACGCAATTTTTTATTTCAAAATCATTAAAATGTCATCGAAATAAGTGAAATTCCATCAACACAACAGTATATCAAAAACTCAACTATACTAAAATGACATTTTTTTCAAACGTTAAATACCTACTATGCTCCCGTACCAGTAGTAATTTTATGGACCATTAAAATATTATTTAATTTTAAAACATATCTAGATTATTCATAATTATTTGCAAAGTGATGATAATTGATATTAATTATTAAGCAATTAAAAATAGCGCAGTAAAAGTAAATGATCAAAATAATTTGTGACGTAGGTGATTTATCAACTTTTAGATGGATACATATAAAAAATTATTCCTTACACATAACAGGATTTGGCAATAAATAATAATATTGCCAAGTTTGTAAATTGTAATACGAGTAGACCAAGAAGTCAAGAACATATAGGTATAACATCAAAACAGAATGCCATCACTATAACTCTAATATCTCATCTATTAAAATCTCATCTATTGAAATGAATCTTATTGTAAAATGATCGTTAACATAAAATATAGTCTTTAGACTTTAATCCTTGACTTTTTAAATCATATTTTATCAATAACGGTACTCAATAATTACGTTGAGATATTTTGTAGCAAGAAAAATGTACAAAAGCTTCTGTTTAATCACTCTTCATAAATATTTTGTCTAAAGAATATGTAAAGAAAGTAGAAAGTTCAAATTATTGCATACAAATGAATAAACAAATTTAACACCTGAGTTAATTAATCATATAACAAGTCGAAGCCTACCGTGCTATACCGAAAAGTTAATTAGTCAAAATAATTTATGTTCGGATGGTCAAAATAGACACGCATCATAAATTACATGGATTCGATTAAAAATAATAATAAATTAATAATCCAAAACGGCCTATGAATTAGTTGCCTAATAAATGTTTCAAGATTCGATGATAGGATAGGCGGATAAGCTACATACCTAAATGTTATATAATTAATAATTATACATATAATATTATGTGTTACTAATATTATAAATGCGAAAGTTTGTGAGGATGTGTGTGTGTGTGTGTTTGCTACTCTTTCACGCAAATTCTACTGAACCGATTACAATGTGATTTAGCACACATATAGAGGGTAACTTGGATTAACACATAGGTTTTATCCCAGAAATCCCACGGGAACGGGAACTATGCGGTATGAAATCTAGTAGATAATAATTACTGATACTTTTGCAGTAGGTAAGATTGAAAAAGATTTAATAAACTGGCTTATATAACTATACCTAGGTTTAAAGTATTAAACCTAGGTATAGTTTTATACCTAGGTTTAAAGTATTAAACCTAGGTATAGTTTCTTCCTAACAAATTGTTAATAAAAAGGTGTTTTGTTAAATAAATCAAAGACCGAGGGAAAAATCTTCTTAAATTAACAAACACGTAACGTATGTATTTACACTTTCAGTAAAATGGCTCTAGTTCCTTTATATGGCTATGAAAATGGTTCATCCCTAAAGGAGTTGACTGTATACTGTATGTACACCTTCAGACTGCATACGTGTGTCGTAAAAAATTTTCCTCTATCAATTTTTTTTGTTGTTAATTTAACCTAACAGAAATAAATCAAAAGCAGCGCGTCAACAGTCAATTTGTAACTGGCACTTTATTAAAATAACAAAACAATAATCGCGCTAAAGGTGACAATAAATCTCTCCATTGTTGATGCAAATTGATAAATAACCACTATCAAGAAGTGTTTATGTTAATAAGCTTCTTATTGTCCAATAAAGTAGCAGGGACATTAGTTTAACATATTGTTGAACGACGTTTATTGACACATTCATTATGGAGCCAAACCCATTGTGTCGATATCTGTCGAATCTTTATTGTAGTCGGGTCAGCACTGCTATTAATTATACGTATTCAACAAACTGAGGTAGGCTATTTATTGATTTATGTGCACGCAAATTGAGTAGCATAGTTACGTGTAGGAAAATTAATAATTTATATATTCATGGATGTGTTTCCGGGTTTACTACACGGTCTTGTTAGGTAATAAGAATAACTAAACGATTGCTAAATATAGAAGAAAATGTAACACTGCTTTGTTACTTATCTATAGATTAAAATGAATTTTTATTGAATTATAACAAAAAACCATTATCGATTGGGAGCATTGGAATCAATTTGAATACGAAGAATTTTATTACCATAACGGTTTTTGTTGAAAGAAACCATTTTATCATTATTTTTACCTAGGACTTAGACTATTGTGGCCGTCAAAAACAATTTAGATAAACTATTTAGAATATTGATGTAGCCATTTGGTTCTATTATCAAATTGAAAAATGTATAAAGTTTTAGAACTCGCAATTTATTGTAATACTTTACGAATTTGAACTGTCTGAAAAGATAAAAATAAAATTCGTAGGTTCTTTAAATAATGGACTCATTTTTATTTATGACTAGATTCGAGATATAAATGTGATTTACCGATTATGTAGAGCGTCAATTATAGTTAGAGCTTCAGTAGTTTTGCAGACGGTGTATCGATTCAATTAAAATATTTATAATTTTATGCAGTTAGGTAACTGCATAAAATTGTATATTAGGTAACTGCATAATATGTAGGTACATACCTACCTATAATATAAAATATTGTATAAGTTGATACCTACAAGTAATTTAAAAAAATCGTAGATACTTGATGAATTAAAATAAATCAAGAGTTCTCATCAAGAATTCGATTCCATAATGAGGGTACATTAATACAGATAATAAATTATTCTAAATGCTAAATACAAAATAAAGCAGACAGGCAAAATAATCTTTCTACTAAAATATTGCACCAAGGTTTCTTTATTAACGATAGAAGTGATTCAATAGAAATCGCTAGCTAATTTTTACACAATTTCGTATAATATGGCAATATTATAAGAATGACCTCGCCTATTTATGTATCACGTATCTTTAAACGAATTTGACTCTAGTTTACTAAATTTATACATATAAAATGTAATTCACCTATCTCATTTAATCTGTATAACCTATTTACTTTTCATACAGAAGATTCTTTAGGCCTCTTTAATAGACCCTAACTCCCGTACAATTTTGCGAAGCGGTTAGATAACCCGACATCGTAGGTAATCTGGAAGTGCATTACAGCCTAGACTTTCTTGTAGGGCATAATTAGTATTCAAAGTTAATTACCTCAAAGCACTCTTGAATAATGGTATAATATTTGCTAGTAATAAGCTAGTAGTAATAATTTTAGAACCAAATTAATTATCCAATTTAAGTAAATGGACTACCAATAGTTCTCTGTGTTACATTTACTTACGATTGATTGGATACTTGTAAATCTATAATGTCTTAACCAATGAGTTATGGTTGTTCGCTATTAAGTCTATGATAATGAGTTTTAAGTTCCTCAACAAGAGGAAATGCGGTCGGTATTTTCTCCGTACAAACGCTCTCATCTGTTTACTCCCTGGATCCCTGGATATTGATCAAAAAGTAATAATTTTTTTAAATAGAATTAACTATAAACTTCTTTTTCCCCGTATGTTTTTCTTTTGCGATGAAACTTTATTCATAAATAAACATAAGCACCCTCAAAAATGCTAGAAATTGGCTTTTTATCCGCTTTTAATATAAACTTTTTAATAAAACATCTCAAATCATCAACGTATATATTTATCTAATACAAAAATGCTACCAGCAGATCAGCCAGTAAGGGTGTGTGCTAAGCGAAACAAAACGAAGTGCTAAAGCATGTAAAACTAAACTATTTGCATATATCATTTGTATCCGTCTTCGATCTAAAAACAATAAAAATCATCATATTCTTCTCTATGTGTTCCATACTCATCGGAATATGGTAATTATACCAATTGTAACTGTATCTCAGATTTATCGATCCTAAAAGTATCAATCTACGTTTATTTTAAGATACCTATTGTTTAAAATATGAACGTGTTAAACTGTTAAACATAACATCTTTTCATATACACAAGCTAAATTTAACGCATGTTTTCCATAATATAAATTTCAATTAAAATTTTCAAGTATGAGTATATTCTAATCAAATTCAAGGAATACAGATAAGTTGTAACATTGACAAGGTCGACTATGTACAAAAAAAGTAAGAAAAAATAAGTAAAAACGCTGTAGGTGAAAATTAGGCTTCATAATTATTATAGTCTATTCTGTTACCTATCATTTTATGTAATTAAAATTAACTGTTTATTAATTTTTTTTTCCTACCGTCGATAAAGGTTTTAATAAAATAGTAACAACCAGTTAACTCTAAATAGCTATCTGAAGGTTAAAGGTTGGGTTTATTAGAGGTTTAATCACATGTACTTTCCCGTTAAGTGCGTCGATTAATTTTGATAAAAAGCAATTTTATCATAATATAATGGTTTGAAACCGGTCGATTACCAGCGTCCCTGGTATCATTGGTTCCCGCTAGCTACAGTTATGAGATTCCACTGTATCCCTCATTATGCTGTTATGTAGCGAGATTATAAATAATTACTGATATTTAATATCACGCTATGATCCGGATTTAATTGGTTATGTAAGACAGTTCCCGCTTCCGAGTTTACTCAAACTATAGTATCTACGAGTAGGTAGTAGGTACTTATTAGATTATTTTCTGTGTAGAGTTGAGAGTATGCAAGTGCACTAATAATAAGCTACGAATAAACAACCTCTTTTGTTTCATAAAAGGTTAGAATTTAGAAATAAATGAAACTTATTCATAGGAGAATTGTTAAACTGTGAAATTCAATACTTCGTTTCATTTATTATTCTGCTTTTTATTTATGCAACTATACAAAATTATATTCTCAAAATAGGGGTTCAAAGTGTATCTCAATTTGGTAAACTTTTGACATTTTGAGTATTTTGTTAATGCGAGTTATAATAATTAAAATATGTACCTATTGCAGAACTGGTTATAGTTAATAATATAGGGTGTCCAAACAAGAACGCAAGATTTAAATTTGACATAAAACGCAGATATTAAAAAAAAATTGTGATAACTACTTATATTATATCGTAAAGTAGACAAGATGAGGTTTTGTTTGGAACAACACATCAGGGAGATGGCCTGCACCGCGGCTTTGCTGGCACATACGCGATCTTTAATCAAATTTTCAATGACCGTTTTACATAAATGCTGTGGTATTTCATTAATACAGCGTTCAATTTCGTCTTTTAAGGCTTGAGTCATCGTCGGCTTAATCGCATAAACCATCGATTTCAAAAAAAACCCCAAAGCGTGAAGTAACGTGACCGAGAAATGACTGATGCAGCAATTGTATTGTTTCTCTGGCTGTATGACATGTGGCGAAGTCGTGTTGAAACCACATCCCCTCCAGCATGCAAGACGCAAATCTTTTGTCAAAATTCGCTGCATAGTGGATTCGGAACCACCAATTTTTGGAGCTCAGTGTTGAATTGAGATGGATGGAGTTTGAGCGATATCATCACATACAGCTGCGATATTTTCGGTTGATCGACCAGGTCGAAGGCGCGTTGTTGTCTTTACATCACTAACAGACCCAGTTTCAGCAAATTTTTCCATTAATCTCTTTTACTGATCGCAATTTCTTTGATCGCAATTTGCGTACCTACTGTATCCGCAAAACTTTCACTATTTTGGTAAAACAAATTTTACAATAAGAATGCGTTGATCCTTCGTTTAGCGTTCCATTTTCACTAACCTTATACCTTCTACTAAAAAAAAATAACACTTGTTGATGTGTCAAACAATGACACTTCGAATGGCGCCAAATTTAAATCTTGCGTTCTTGTTGGGACACCCTATATATACTTTAAATTTATGATAACAGCTACGCCACCCAAATGACAACCGTATTACTTAATCAAGCTTCTTGTCAATAAACGATTAAAACCCCAGATTAAAACTTTCGAGATATCCAACTGAATTATGTTAATCGAATCAGAATCTAGTTAAAAAAGACATTGCTGACGCACACATTAAACTATTCCGTAGTTTCTATGAGATTATTAATATGCCATTAGGTTAACCTGAATATGCCTTCTCAGCATGTGTGTTATTTGATACCCACAACATTTTATCAAAGTAAAGTTTTATAGAATTACCTGTGTCCAACAATATCTGTTTAGTTTAAAAATATCTTTAACTTTTTAATTTGAGCGAATACTCTATCTGTATAGTATATTAATTAAGTAGGCTTATTTTAAATAATTTCAAATTTGTTGTTATAATTACAAATGATATCAGAGATTACGATACTCTACTATTTAGGTACCTAGGTAATAATATCACAGATCTATTAGTAGCAAACAACAATATTATAACGACGCGGATGTTTGTCCAACAAAACGCCTTACTAATAAATACAACGAGAAAGTTAAATTAATGAATATATTTAAGTCACATAATCTAAATTAAAATATTTAACATACGAATTTAACTGAGATCATTATCTAAACAGGAATATGTATCTCACGAATCGCATA
The DNA here is from genome assembly GCF_061535395.1 of Colias eurytheme. Lineage (NCBI taxonomy): Eukaryota > Metazoa > Arthropoda > Insecta > Lepidoptera > Pieridae > Colias > Colias eurytheme. The sequence continues at coordinate 5,082,069 of NC_142995.1, read as the reverse complement.
AATTTGAAAAATTGATAGTTCGCGTCGTAACGGTATAAATAGTTTTGATGTTGATTTTTTTCTAAATTAAAAAGCGCCAAAGTATATTAATAATTATTATTGATAGGTACGTCGTTTATATAAATGATCATTTAGTTAAATTGGACACTTTGAGAGTGGATTGTCTCTATATAAATGAGAGTTTATTTATCATAATAATATCTATGCTTCGTAAATGAATTTATTATATTTTTGTAGTTATTATTGTTTTTGCATAATTTTGCGTTATATACTAGATATTTAGATATTTAGAACTGATTTATTTAGAAGGTATGTATGTTTATATGTCAATCTTATTTATGCTATTAACTAACGTACGTCGTACGAAATCTAATTAAAATTAATTAGATATAAAACAGAAGTTAGACCTTACCCTTAGAGTAAGCCAGTTTATGAACTGGCTACTAGAGAACTGAATACCAGAAACCATACTAGTTATAATACATATTTGCAAATGTACATAACACAATATTATATTACCACGGAATGACTGGCTTAACATTAGCATAGAGTTTCTTTAAACATTTTAATGATCATTATTTTTAAATAAATATAATTTAGAATAAATAATTAAGCTGTTACATGACGATAACGTGGTCGATAAATAATATCTTGAGGAGTAGAAATTCAACGTATTCCGTAGTCTGTAACTACAGTATACCTATAATATAATATTATATCCATCAATTTGTTTTTGTATAAAACCGTCCATCATATATTAATTTATATCTGCATTCTAAGTAATTAGATATTTTTTGGTAAGGATATTTTTATTAAAGTATAATGAGAGGTTGATGTATTCGTGTTTTCTAAGGTAGAGAGTAGAGACGTAATCTTATATAAATATCATTTCGATCTCAGGCGATATAAAAAGTAATTTTTTCACGTAACCATCAGTTTCATGTTGAATTCATGGACAGGATAACACAGAGGAAACCAGAAAAAAATTTAAGCTTCAGTTATAAATATAATGGCCTACATTAATTTACATTTTTTACCTAATTTAATTTATAGATATTGTAATTAATTTTTTTATAAGTTTAATGCGTCTATCCGTGTGTCTATAGTCGTAAAATTCGATAAAAAACAGATGATTAAATTAGTTACAGATTTTACAAATCAAAGTCCTCTTTGTATAGTATGGTTCTATTTCCTTAGAAACAGTCGTGTCTACACAAGAACTAAAAAAAATATTCCAGTAAATAAATCTTTATTATGGGTTAAGTCATTTGTCGACTTTTTAACATACATATAATGATATAGTAGCAAGTAACGTCGTAATCAATAGCTAGATTCACAAGGTATTGTCTAAACATCATAAGGAAGCAATTAACTCAGATGAGACTCACATCTGATACAAAAGCGTATCGTTATAACATGACACCTGAATTTATTGAGCAAAGTAACTAGTAACTTCCTATTGCAATGATGTAAGAATTTACTATACACACACTATAATGTAACAGTTCATACATTTTGGAAACTGCTACGGAACATTCACTGAATAAACAATATTTGCATTTTTAATACGTATATAACTTCATAACTATCGTCGTTAATATAAGTAAACATATCAAGCAGGTGAACTGCTCCTTTGCCTGATTGAAAAAAAAGAAAATTTAGGACAGCTGTATAAAAAGTAAAAACCATAAGTTTCAGTTTTCATCGTAAGTTTATTCTATATATCATTTAATGTTAACCATGTTGTATAGAATAACATACAGTAACAGTATTTTGCCTAAATATATCTTATGATAGGTACCTACATTTGTAAGAACCAGGCTTCAAGTTGTGTAAAAAAGGTCGGTTTTTATAAGATAGAGTTCTCTGAGCATTAAAAATTAATGTAATTTATCCGCTGGTACATGTTAATTATGCATCAATCAATTCAAACGTCTATTAGATTCTTGGTTAAAATTATTAAAATGAAATACTTGAGCATTAATAAATAAAGTTATCCTCTTGTTTCAAATGACTGTGGTAATTAACTTTTAAACGGTTATTGTGTTAATTCTTTCAATTATTTATAAACCCATATTTATCACTTTTTATAGATTATAGAAAATACATCTACCTATATTAAAATTTCATCTTTCTTTTCAAGATAAAACAACGGGATTTTAAATGAAGGAGTTATAGTATATTGAAGCTGCTATCTTAATCTTAATACTATTATAAAGGCGAAAGTTTGTTTGGATGTATGGATGTATGGATGTATGGATGTTTGTTACTCTTTCACGTAAAAACTACTGAACCGATTACAATGAAATTTAGCACACTTATAGAGGGTAACTTGGATTAACACATAGGATAGGTTTTATCCCGGAAATCCCACGGGAACGGGAACTATGCGGGTTTTCCTTTGAAAACGCGGGCGAAGCCGCGGGCGGAAATCTAGTATTGATATAAAATTTAAATAATTACGTACCCACTATGCATTAATATATAAGAGTGTAAACAAAATAATATATCATAACGGGTATTCTGTATGTTAAATACCTACTAAAGTAAGTTGTATTGAATTTCTTCTATAACTGGGCTATAAATTTCAAGGTATAAGGGCTATATGACAGTCTAGTACATATAATAATTAGGAATTAGGAGGTAGTAGGTATAATCGTGACTTTAAATACAAGTATGTAATAATATAATATGTACCTTGACAATGTTTATGATTATAACGGGTGATTTTTTAAGAGGTATAGGATTTGATTTTCAAAAAAAAACACAAAAAACTTGAAAATGTTGATGTAATCTATAATGGAATTGATAAAACGATCAATATAATTTAATGTTTGAAGATGATTTCATGCAAATGATGGCCACGGCTCCGGTTTAGATGGCCCATTCGCATTTCGGCACACTCTCTACAACATATCGGCCGGTATATCACGAATACTTAAATGCTTCAATATTGGCTACCAGTGCGTCAATCGTTGCTGGTTTATCCCTGTAGGCATAAGAAATAGTCCAAAGACGTTTGATCACGCGATCTAGGCGGCCAATCGACGGGCCCAAAACGTGAGATAAACTGTTCGCCGAAGACGGCTCTCAATTGGGCTATTGTTTCGCGTGCCGTGTGATATGTGGCACCGTCTTTTTGAAACCACGTGTGAGGCATGTCCAATTCTTCCATTTTGGGCAAAAAAAAATAAAATCGCCAATCGATGAAGTGCATCGCGCACTTCTTAACCGACTTCACACTCTCTTAACCGAGCATGCATTTTGATAGTAAAATTCAATAATTTGCAAGCGTTGTTCGTTCGTAAGTCGATTCATGGTTAAATTATAGACCAAACTGAACAAGTTTGATAAAGACACAAGACACGATTCACGCGTGATCTATCAAAAACAGTATTGCCAAAAAGAAACCAGCAAAAAAATCACCCTTTAGCACACGCTTGTGATTCTTAAAGATGCATTACAATGTAACTTATACTTTATAGGATTAAAAGAGGTTTCATGTGAATACTATTTTATACTTATTTTCATCATTGACATGCTGAAACACTATTAATTATGTATGAAAATTGCGTTAAATTATTATATTGGAAAATTTAAAATGGCTATAATATATAAACTTAGCGATTTTTGTTTAATTCCTTATACAAGTACCTATAAAACAAAAAACAGATATTGAGAGTCATCAAAGACAGCTTTTAATTCAGTATATTTATAGGAAAAGTTCCATATGCATCATATTTTTGCAATATCGCGTCATTTGTGTGGTGAAATTTATTATATTTTCTAAATTTATTTTTAATATCATCCTATAATTTCCATAATATAAAATCCAATATTGATCTGAGGAAAAAAATAACATGATATAGCTTTTAATTTTCTCCTTATTTAATTACCAGGGGTGCGCCCCGGCTTCGCCCGTGGTACCTACATATTTCGCAATAAAAGGTAGCCTATGTTCTTTCTCAGGGTCTAAAGATTATCTGTGTCAAATTTCATCAAAATCGGTCCAGTAGTTTATGCGTGAAAACCATACATACATACATACAAACCTTTCCTCTTTATAATATTAGTATAGATAAATAAACTAAATTCTTATTTCAAATAATGAAACCTAAAATTTTAATTGCATTTCTAGGATAATCAAATCAAGTTAATTATTATGCACATCTCGTATCATAACGTTCCTAATGGGCTAAATACCTGAACCTAGGACTATCTTTTCCAAATTTTAATGGTCTGAATAAATAAATAATAAAAATTTTCGATTCATTCTATGAAAGTCGTAAAACAAAGTGTATCACTCCATAGCCAAATCTAGAATTTAAATTTATTTAAATACTGCATTAATTTTATGTCATTAACACTGTCTCGGTATTTTATGAGATAGTAGACATGGCTAATGGACTAATTATATTCTTTCTTCTGCTTTTTTATCGAAACAATAAATTATAATATATCAAAGCACACTATGCATCGTGTAGGTATGATTTGATAAATTTTTAGTTTTAATGTGAATACTAGTTTTATTGCTTTTCGCTCTTACATCGGGGATAAAACAGTTAAGTAAGAATATGTGTAGGTAGATTATTTTAAAATATTAGACTATTTTATCTAAATAATTATCAAATAATTGAGACATACCTACGATTTCAATAGTTTATCAAGGCATTATCTCTGTTTAAGAATATTTTTGAAAATGTTAATGTATGCTAGTATCACGTTGGTTTAATTATTTGTTTAAACGGGCTCATGCAGCAATAACTGATTATTTTTGTATCCATGAAAAACATCATGCCACGTCTGAAAGCAGCGGAACTTCAATGAAAAAAATATTGGTTTGGAGAGTAAAGGAAATTACGAGGCTCGATTATATTATTATAATTTGCGAACTAACGGTTGTGTTGTCGATGGAACTAACCTATGGTAAAATCACTATAATTAAAGCAGTAAAAGAAAAACAGATACAGACAGTTCACATAATTAGAAAAATAAAAGAAGATTATAATTATAAAAGTACTTCATTAAAATAATTATTTTTATTTAAATTAAAATGATAAGATAATTGATATTTAATATGTCTGTTAGACGAATATATTTAAATTAGATTTAGTAAAATAAATAACAGTTCCTCCATCATATCTATTCTCATCCATTTTCTCAACATATATTTTTTGAAACTAGTAAAACCAAAACTATTATTGACTCATTTATTTTATAAATTGTATGTAATACATAGAAAGTCAAAATATAATCACTAATAATAGACTCCCGGCATACCTATGCATTCCTGGGTAAATATTTCAATATATCTTTTTATATCTTAATATCGAAAAACAATAAGCAAAAAAGTACTTACATGTTTAATTATTTACAAAACAGTACAAATAATCCAATACAATAATCCATTCACACAAATTACCACACGATTAAAAAAAATATAAATTTTCCCGCGCAATCTGCCGCGTCAACGCCGGGACAGCATGGCGGCTAAGCTACAAATGTTTGCTATCAATGTTGCTTTTGCAGAACGAAACTCAATTGATTCCAGTCTCCAACGGCATTCGGATCTTCTCCGTGAATTATTCTAATTGCGGATTCATCTGCAGTTTTGTAAAATTAAATTAATATTATAGATAATATATAAAAATGAAATGCATGGAGCCTTTCTATATGCTTTCTATTGTTTTTTTTCTTGTTTGTTTTTGGTCACAGATAATATTCTTTCGAAAAACATATGAAAGTAATTGATTTGATCAATATTAAATAGAGTATAATAGCTACATAATAATATGTATATAATCTTAATAAACATTTGAAGGTAATAATGCAATGAAGAGGTAAGCTCTATGTTTGTTAATTAAATTTTTTTAACGTACTTGCAGTTTTTGAACGTAACGTAACGTTTTGTTCGAATTCTTTTCTCTATTTTAAAAATGTAACATAGGTGGATACTTTACTTTTTTACTTCTTATGTGCAAAAAGTAGGCCGTAGAGCTAGGAATTAGCGAATAAATATTTGTACAAACGCAATGATGCTTAATTAATTGTTAAAAATGTTTTAAATTGTATTTTTTTATAAATAAAGATGATTTTTTTATGTTGCCTATAAATATTTAAAAAAAATAATTAGGTAATTTTCCTTTTTCAGTAATGACCTACATTTCACGATGATTAGTATAATACTAAAAATATTAATGAAGTTATTTTTTTAATAGGTACTTTCTCATTTTAAGATCGTTATTAAAAAAATGTTATAAAATAAAGTAATTATTTCAGAGACACTAATATTTTACACTAGCAACAAATTTGTCTATAAAATTATTTAACTAAAAGTTTTTAATGTCGCATATAGTATTAATGACATGGTAGTAAATCTTTTGAAGTAGGTATTTATCTAATTTTAACTGCCTTTCCCTTCCATTCTCATAGACACACGTGCGTTCGTTAATTTAAATAAACTTTAATAGATTCTACCGAATCTTAACAGTATCGTATTTTTTAATATTTCACACAGAACGCTCAGTTATGCTAAATAAGGTATTAAAACGACCTTGTCAAGAACACCGTTAAAGTTAGTTTTATTGATGTAGAAACAACAATACAACAATACAACAAACATATTGAATATTTTAATCTGAGTTTTCCCGTAGTTTCTCCGATGTTAGAATATGAACTCCGAAGAGTTTTAATCGTATACGATTAATATTATCAATTCATGTTTGTATGTTTACGCCAAAACTGATTTCATTCATGCATTTCGTATACAAAATGTAAAAACACATGATTTTTAGCGAAATCAAGGCGAGGTTATTTTTACAATAATACCGCGATTATTGGGAGACAAAAATGAAGCTCAGGACTTCATTGTTTGTACGACTTTTATCCAACCAATACACGATAGGTATATAAAATATAAAAAAAATAACACTTTTATCAAAGTAAAATCTAAACTCTATAACAATAGAGTATAGAGATGCCATCTCTACATTATGAAGATTAATATTTACAAAGCTTTAACCGATCTGTTACTGAACACCTAATTGTGTTCAGTAAACAGATGTTTTTTTTTTTAATTTTTACCCTATTTGGATCCATTTTCATGGAAAATTTTAATCGATACCATAATCATGTATAATTATGATTTATGGTTCAACGTTAACCTAGTCGTAAAAACGGGTTTTATATTAATAAAATGAAGGCTTAAGCACCCTGCTGAGATATATTTTTTTTACTATGATTAATAAAGATATCATAACTTTGAAGAAATTTAATAAATTTGGATTTAAATTTATTATTATCATAAGCAATTAAAAGAAATGTGTGTATTTGATCTATAACGTTGTTTGTGTTATTGAAAACTTGTAATTCGTACTATTTACACTATAGGTAGGTATATACTAGTATTCCGCGCGCCCCGCTTTGAAGAAAACGTACCAAATTACCTATATATATGTACTAAAACCTTCCTCAGAAAGCACTTCGTCTATTAGAATCTTATCGATATCCTTTGCATAGATTTAAAGGTCTAAGACGTATATTCATAGGACTTATTTTATATGTAGGGATTATTGGTTAATTATTTAATTTAGGGGCTTCTCATCTCTTCTTAATTGTTTGCATATTGTTCAGATAATATCTATTCATATTCGAATACGAATTCATACTATAATTCATTATTTTTTTAATTGATGGGAAACAGTAGCATGAGTAGCACAAACGATATACCACGCCAAACATTAATCACAACTTTCGCTTAATTGTTTAATAAATAATGAAACGTGAACCTTAATTATAAGGTAATGTTTCCGGCCTATTATTAAGATTGATTAAAAATATTTACCTATATTTGTCTATAGTTTTGTTAATAACTGCTTCATTTTGATAGACCTTTTGAATGAATATGCGTATCTATTAGCAAACTATTAAAAAAGCATGTAGCGTTTAATTTCGTATGTAAGTGGTGTATTCAATTTATGATATAAGATAATATCTTCACTACATAGTATAAAACAAAGTCGCTTTCTCTGTCCATATGTCTCTATGTATGCTTAAATCTTTAAAATTACGCAACGGATTTTGATGCGGTTTTTTTAAATAGATAGAGTGATTCAAGAGGAAGGTTTTAGTATATAAATTATTATGTTTTAGACAAAGCGGGCGAAGCCGCGGGCGGAAAGCTAGTATATCATAAATTGAATACACCACTTATATTATAGGTTTGAAAAATTATTGAACCAAAGAATGCTTTATGCTTTTAAGTTAATATGATACATGAATTTTCATATGTTTTTCTTTTTTTTTCAATATTTATTGAAGATTGAAACGAATCTTTACGAAAAACTTCTGTTCAGATCCTTCATTAAACACATCAGACATTCATGCTATTTTACTGAATAGGAAATGAAATAAAAAACAAATGCATTGGAGCAATATATTGTGGAAAAAATATGCCTGATGCCCTTTTTATAGGATTTGTTGTTTCCTATGCGTATGCAACCATGCGTCTTTTATTACATCGTTTATTACATTCGGTTATCCGCATTATTTTACCAATCTGCGTGTGCAAAAAATAATTAATCATCATATTAAATATAAATGATTTTTAGTTTAAAATATAGTAGATACTATAGATATATCCCGCACATAAATCTCAATTTAATTTTAACTCAACGTTTATCTTTTTCCTTAGTTTCATATCACTACATAGTATAAAACAAAGTCGCTTTCTCTGTCCCTATGTCCCTATTTCCCTATGTCCCTTTGTACGCTTAAATCTTTGAAACTACGCAACGGATTTTGATGCGGTTTTTTTAATAGATAGAGTGATTCAAGAGGAAGGTTTATATGTATGATAACATCCATTTAATAGTGGAGAAGAACTGTTATTTTTGAGGTTTCTAATGTGATGTCGTAAAAAATTACATTTTTTCCGCTTACATTGCAAACGCAGGCTGAACCCTCCGAGTTTTATCAAAATAATGTACTAAGAAAAGTAGTGTATTATACACATTGAAAAGGTCTACAGAAAAGTCCGCGATGGTATAAGTCTATCTCTTACTTAATAACTTTTTTTTGTCATTTTTTTTTACGACAAATAATGGCTAATTTTCGAAGCGATTTTAACCATTACAGCATTAATCCTTAACCAATTAAATACCTTGAATACATTGTTCATTTAATATAGATCTATATGGCCCATTACACCGTATGATTTAAGTGAATATTTTCGAAGATATTACAGTTTTAAAAATTGCGGGACGTAGCGTTTGCGGCGGTACCGGCCGGCCGCCCGGCTATATACCCGTGCGAAGCCAGAGCGGGCCGCTATGTTTTTATGTGTTTTTATGCAACGTTCACAGTTTTTCTGTAGTGTATTTAGTATCAGCATTGCACCCGTGCGAAGCCGGGGCGGGTCGCTAGTCTAAAATAACTTGAAAGTGAGTCAAGTAAACTAATTTCAAGTTATAGTGTAGAGTATCAATATGAATATCATTTAGCTATTATACAGATAGAAGAATGTAATCAAAGATTCTACGAATAAAATAAAAATAGAAGTTGCAATTCCCTACGTTTTGATCGAGTTTTTTTTTTGCTACGTGCATATAATGATTGCCTTGTACTTTCTTCACTCTACACAGATTAGAAATAATTTACACTCTAGATTCTTTTACATATTATACCACAGATAACCAAATACCACGTAATATTATAACTATCTATAGTATAATATCATTCAATATTTTCCATTCTGACGTATTTAGATGAGGTCAATTTAAATATAGACGGCTCTCACATTTTAAAAGTTTGTGATATCAAATTTTTCGATTCTGTCCTTTTTAACGGAGCACTGCAATAAATATCTATGATACCTATATATTTTACGCGTCTATTAATTCTTTAAAAAACACAATTCACTATTAATTTGTGTTAATTTATTAAAAAGTACCGTCATTTTATTTTGTTATTCAAAATTCTAAATCAGCAATTTAGAATTCCGCATCCATTTCATCTTACATTCTTGTTTATTATTCACATTCTCAAATTGTTTTATCATCTAGGCCCACTTTACATCACGTTTTTAAAAGATTAGGTCCATCTTCATTAAGCAAATTTTCTTGAATTTGTTTATTTTATTATGAAACTAGCGGTCCGCCCCGGCTTCGCCCGTGGTACATGTTTACGTTTTCTCTACATAAGAACCATCCTCGTACTTCAAGGAATATCGAAATCGGTTCAGCCGTTCTCGAGTTATGCGCTTACCAACACATTTTACGATTCATTTTTATATATAAGATTTGTGGTACAGTAAATATTTCATTCCTAGGTATATCGAAAAAAACCGTATTCATTTACAAGTGAATGGTTGATTATGGGACTAACATAAAAATCTGCATAGCCATAGAGCCAGATTTTATGCGTTCTATACGCATTTTATTTTATCGCATTCGATATTATATCGTGTAGTTTTCATACACAAATCTAATAATATATCGGAACCTTTATATCGTTTTTAATTTACCAATTTACTTACATGTTCACATTTATGATATTTTTTATATTATTATGAATGTAGCGAGGATTAATATAAGTAGCTTATTTTCTGTGAAGAGTGCGTAAGCTTATGGTCCGGGAGCCAGCAGCAGATTTTATGACCAAGTTCCTCTCAAGCGGTAATTAGTAAAATGCATCAAAGTATAGTATTATGAAGCCTCGTGAACGTCAGCTGGAGCTCGGTTGGGGGGAAGAGCGGTTGTAGCCTCCCGTATCAGCTGACGGTTTTTCCACCAAGATACAGCCAGCTGACATATATATTTATCCACAGTTACATATAAGCTATCATCAGGTAAATTTTTGTTTGAGAGGAAATAACGGAAAATAAATTTTTCTTTAAATTTAACTTTCATGTTCGAGACACCAGCTGACGTATAATACACCATGTTGTAACCAGCTGACTATTTTTTTTCGTTGAGATATTGGGTTAGCTACAATTTGACAAATTTTTAGCTGAGAGGAAATGAATGAATGAATGTATTTTTTTTCCTATGGGCGTGGGAGGCTACAACCGCTCACCCCCCCAACCGAGCACCAGCTGACGTTCACGAGGCTTTATAATACTATACTCTCATGCGTCTGACGAATTATCTCTTGAGAGGAAATCATGAACCAAATTTGCACCTGGCTCCCTAACCATTACTACTTTTTTCCGTGTGTATTTAGACCATTATGTCATTAAATTAAATTATCTTTCTATATCATGTAGGTGTTCCAATAAAAAGTACCGTATAACACATATTATGTATAAATGACTCAGAATAATGTACCTATCCACTATTATATTGACGAAGTCGCTTTTTATATTAGAATAAAATATAAACTTAGTAATCTTTTAACTGTACTTGCTTGCATCTTTGAGCAGCTTCTGTTTAAGCTTGTTATAATGTCACATACTACTCCTAGTGGATTTCAATAATATTACCCTATTACATTTGTATTTATAGATATTTACATATGTTGATAGTCAATTTCTATGATTATAAACTTTCTTTTATCCTCGTCTTAGCGTCTAAAATATTTTTATTAGTAAACATATTATTTGCAATAATAAAACTCGAAATCTATGGAATATAGAAATATTCCATGGATATATATATTTTGTATGTAGGTATTCAACATACTATAATATATTTATTACAGAAACAGTAGAAGATATGGGTTATATCCGCAAATACCTACACAGTATATTTCAATTAAGAAATCATAACTGTAATAGTAAGAGCGAAAGCTACAACTGTAATCCATCAAGACTCATCAAGGGTAACTATAGGCAAATGACTTGAAACAAAAACTACATTTACACAAATACTGCAATAAGCTGCCTTTCTCATTGCCCTTCGAATAGAAAGTCTATAAAATACTCCTGTATAGATTGTTTATATATTAGCAAAAGGAGACAAACTCGCGAAATTTTCCACTAAGCATTATACTATTAAATTATGTTTATTTTGGACAATATCTATTAGAAATTCATACGATAAATCATTTTTATTTCATCCAAACAAAAATAACAACAACAATCTATAAAACTGAATTGTGTGAACGTTATTTTTAATCTGGCACCTGATGCAAAACCAGCAGGACTACGTTATAAATAAACACATATATATTTAAATGGAAAAACAGATATGAGCTAATTCAATCTACCATATCTATGATTCCGATATAACAGTAAAGAAATCGCGAAATCCAGATAATTTATAAAACACAAAAAACGTTATATTATAAACAATTAATTAGCTCAATTCTGTATCGCACTGTAATAAAAATTTACAACTATTTGAACAGCAAACTAGTTGCAATGTAAAATAAAAGTCATCTTTTGCTTGTCCAGGGGTCGAGATTCCACATAATCATAAATTATTAACTTAATATGTCAGCTTATAACTCATACAAATAAAACCATATTTTATAAAATTCTTTTGCGTCAAGTTTTACATCTGTTGGCCACAGACTAATCAAAATAACGCAGTTGACATTGGGTCATCGACAGTATAAAATAAAGCATGTTTTTTTATTATTTAATTTACAAACTGATGCATTAATTGTACATGAATTGATCAAATACTTTAGTTTTTGTCACTACTTCAGCAATATTCATTTGACTTTTTACGAACTTCATTTCTTGAAATAAAGTTGTCACAAAAGTATCATGTCTCGTTGGAATTGTTTACAATACACTCGTGTTCGACGACGTTTCGACGTCCGAACAATGCAGTCATTCCGTTGATTGACGCTCATACATTTCCCGGATGAATGTTTTTCTCACAAACTAAGTATCAAGTCGCACGACCATTTCCTTGCATGTAGTTTTATGATCTCAGGTAAAAAATCTACTAATTATATGCATTTCTCAGGTGCGATGTACCTACGTCCGGGTGTAATTTACGGTCTAATACGAAAATGAATGCTGTAACAATAATTAAAGGTAACAATGGTGAAGTCAATGAAACAATCTATGAAAAAATCCGTATACTGAGCTTGTTTTAATGCGAGAAAAGAAGTAATCAACATAAATTAAAATTGTTTACACTTGTCTATTTCTTATTAGGTACTGAATTGTAATTTGTATAATTAATAACCTCTTATTGGACTATAAAAGTTAATCATTTGATAACCGTGACGGTAAAGTGTACATAGGTTAGGTACAATATAAATATCGGCTACCGATGCTACTGCATTGCTTTAAATATGTATGAAAACACCAAAGAACTAGTAATTGCTCTTTATCACGTAATTGGTGCATTGGTGACATACTTCAAACAATTACAATCCTGATTTTAAGGGGACTACGACGTATGATCGAAATAATTCCACTGTTACACCGTACACGTATCTATTAAAGTACAAGCTCATAAACGACGTATTATCTCATTCTCATAGTACGTATTATCAATACCAATTTGCAAATCTCATTCATAAATCTACCTCGTTATTTAAGACATTTGTCAATTTGCAAATGAAAGGAATAGCTTTTAGTGAATATTAAAAATAGTTAACGCTTTCGAAAATAAACAATCAGCATTATTCCATCACTATGAAAGACGGTTTACACTTACGATTGCACAGTGTTTGATTGATTTACGTATGACATTCAGTAATTATATTAATAGACATGTGTATCTTATGCAATATCTTCTAGTTAGGTCATGTAATACATTGATTACATTCAACAATTCGTGATTATACGAAATAAATAATGCTATTATCAGAGCGTTACCAGCATGCGGTAAAACAATAATAATTATTATATTTGATTTTATAATAATTCAGTAACTTTTTAAAAGAAGAAACACGCATCTAGATAACGGTGGCCGTAAAGATTCTATAATTGTATTAGAAATTTAGAAAATGAAGATTAATATTACAAGATTGTATTTCTAACACATAACTTGATATAACCTGTTTTGACGATGTTAAAAAAAAATATAAGTTTTTCAAATTTTAAGGGCAATAGGCTATATAATTAAGAAATTTAATCTCCTTTCAAATTAAGACGCTATATAATTTATTATTTTATTGTAGAATATAAAGCTGATCTTTTTAGTAGGCGAACGATTCCGACCAAACGACCGATGGCCAATAACGTATATATTTCATTTTTTATGTCATTTATTTAATCATATTCGTAGCAATGCCAGCTTGATCGTTTGTGATGTGATAGAATTAATATGGTTATTGTTAGGATTTTATTTAATTGAATAAACGGGTTACAGGTGGCCACTTTCTCAAGCGGCTGTGGTTCTAAATTTTATATTATAATGACTAACTTGCCGCCCACGGCCTCGCCCACGTAGACAAAGAAAATCCCCATAGTTTTCATTCCCGTGGGATTTTTCGGAATATCCTAAGTCCGTCTTAAGGTTTCAATATATCTTTCTCCGAAATTTCAACCAAATTGGTTCAGTGGTTGAGATCTGAAGAAGAGACAGACAGAGTTACTTTCGCATTTTGCAATATTGGTTGCGATATCGTTTAATAATGAAGGCGGTAATTACAATGATCAAGTTTATATTTCAGTAGGTAATTTATTTGATAACTAACTAAAAATAATTAATTTACTTTAATAAAAGATAGAATTGATCCTCTTTAAATTATTATTATAATTTTTGAGTAAGTAAGTATGCAGAGGTAAGAGCCAGACGAGAATAAACACAAATATCGTAGTGTAGTTCTTGGATTGGCAACAATTATGTAACTCGCAAAAAGAACACAAATTAATACCTAAAAACAATATTTTTTAGCTACGTAATCTACAACATTAAGCGTGTCATAAAGTTCATTGCATCCAAAAAGTTATTGTATAAAAATATCCGGATCCCTACACATAAAATGTGGTATTCATTAGAATACATTCTTCTTATACAAATATAATAAGATGAAAATTTATTCAGTCACAATCAATACAACCATTTAATAGATTCGGTTCATTAACAAAAACGATAGAGAATAATTACAAATTTACATAAAGAAAAAGCATTAATAACTTATTTAAATTTTACCATAAAATTTTCAACATCTGGGTCAAAAGCATGGTTTTGGGTGAAAATGACGACCTTGAAGATGTAATTTCAAGTTCATACATTAACTACAGATATCTCATAAATATTTTGAACATAAAAATATATTATCTGGGAACATGTTTGGAAAGGTCTATAATTCATTAATTAAGGGTCTTATTAATATTAAATACCGTTACATTAGTAGGAAAAGTATCGGAATAAAAATGTAGCTATCTTGGTAGGCATGTTAAATTGAAAATAATTAATTATAACGATTAACTATTTGACAATAACAGCTATCCACACGTTTTTCTTTCGTTGATAAAATTAGTTATTTTTAGTAGTGTATTTTTATATTACTTTTAATTAATTTAACATTCTAAAATGAAACCCAAAATTATTTTAAGAATACTCTAATAAGCTACACAAAAACAAGTTATTTTTAATTTAGTATATGCAATAATATGGATACTCAAAAACAACTTTTCTGTAAATAATTAGCATTAAAGCATCTTGGCTGATGTTATCAAATGATTTTTTTAGAAATTATTCTCAAATTTTTAATTAGGTAGTTACTAAACTAAAAGTAAAATGCTATTAACTTATAGTGCCTTATAGGATTTAGGTATCTATAAAATTCATGAAGTTACCCATAACTAGTAGAGTCAAAGTAGACTGATAGAGTGAAAAAGATGGATTCATACGGTTAGTATTAGCCCACATTGGCAAACATACAAAGATCGAATCTTACGCTGACAAATATAAAATGTATAATATCAGCTGCTTGTGGCCTTCGTGAATATCGAAAACATATGTACCTACATATATTTTGTTTACTACGGTAGAGAACTACGCATTATATATTACTAGCGGCCCGCCCCGGCTTCGCCCGTGGTACATATGAAAAATAATTTGGAAAATCCAAAAGTGCACGCCTCATAATTTTTTTTAATAAATATTTATTAATTATTATTTTTGTTTATTTAATAACAATTAAACCACATCGAATCAGACCCTGAAAAATGAAAGGGTTCTATTCCTGAGCATACTCAAGCGTAAGAGAAAAAAAAAGACTCGATTAGTAAAGTATTTCGGTCGCTATCGTGTTAACAAGAAAAAGGATCCGCACATACAGACACACGGACGTCCAAGACAGAACTTTTTTAAACTGTTTTTTAACTAGTTTAAATAACAAAAATGACATCAAAAATATCATGAACGTTAAAAATAGTGTTTTTTCTTAATATGTGTGTGTATGTATTATCTTACAAGTGCAATGTATGATACATAAAGACATTTTAAGTTTGAAAAATAATATGTTTTGCGCGAAGTGACAGTAGTACCCACCTCAACGCTTCGCTTATGAGGCGTGCAATAGATGTTGGCCGAATCTCAGACTTACCCGATATGCACAGAAAATTTCATGAGAATCGGTCCACCCGTTTCGGAGGAGTATGCAGACTAACATTGTGACACGAGAATTTTATATATAAGATACATTTGTATATTACTGGAACACATCTCCCGCTTTCTATATTGCACCGTAAACTAATTATAAAGAAACTAATGTCTCTAACTCATATATGAATCTGAGTGACGTGAGCCGGAACTTTGATTCCACAGTGATCATAACTCCATCGTTTCCACGATTACAAATCGCTAATTTAAAATAACTTGTTCTGTGTTTCATTCCCCTGACTAATTACGTTAATCGTCAGCAATTATTAAATACTTTCGCTTAATTTTTAACAGCTAGTTTGTTAATCATCGGAACTTGAACCTTCGTTTTTTAGCCAATGTTTGACTAATGAAAAATAATATCTATTATAATAAGTAAAATATATGTGATTATTAAAAATCATAGACAATTTGTAGGATGGTAAAAAAATTTGCCATATTAAGGATAAGTATACGCTTGAGTAATTACAAAATAACTGTTCAGAATAATTTGATGAATGGTTTGTCATTAAACCGAGGGTTAAGTATACTTAACCCTCGCTTAACTATAGTTAATCGTACAAATTAAGATTATGATTTATTTGATTAACACCTTACTTAATGATTATTTTTTTTCTTAAAATGTTTTTTTTATAGCTGTTAATCTATCTTCTTTTTCTGCAATTCAATTGTCAAATCCTACAATTATTTTATCATTAGAATAAGAATTTTTTTATTACTCAGTATTCAAAATTTTTGTCTCTTACTGTTTTTTGTTCACTTTTAAAAACGAGTATATTGCGGCTATGCGGCTTACCTACTGATGGTCAGCTCATAAAGTTTTATTACTAGTTGATAAGAGAATAATTCAAGATAGCAAGAAGAAAGCCGGTAATGGATATATGCTCCTGGTTCTTATCCATCTATACCTACAAGTTACTGTTTTTACAAAAATGTTATGGCCTTTTTGTGTACATATACCTACTGCATATGTGCATATTTAACTGTAAAGGTGCTTGTTCCTATTTTGTTAAAATTATTTCATACATTTTTTTATATATCTTATACAATATACATATCTGCAACATGTAATACATATTAGGAACAAATTGTATTAGGGGGGCGGCACAAAATATATAAAAGGTTTATAGGGTTGCCATTAGTTTAAAAAACAAATTACTTTGGTTGTCTGGAAGAAATCGCTCATAAGCGATAAGACCGCCTACTGTACCTTAACCTCTTGTGTTGTTTTTTTATTGTCTTTCTGTTAACTTCATCTGTGTGTACAATAAAGTGTTATTATTTATTTATTTATACCTACTATAATATCTGCTATAATATGTACTTAATGTGAGCCGTTATTCAAATCAATGTAATAAATAACTATACTTCATTTACTTCCAATAAAAGACAGAATTTTATCATAAATATTAAGAAGCATCGTCATCGTCAAACCAAAAAAAAATTATAAAAAAATGTTTATTTTACTGCCGTTTCTTTTATATTATAATTCATTCCATTACAATAAACACCTGTAAAATGCCTACGGCGGATATATCATTTGTCATTTCTCTTGATAATAGATATAAAAATGTCAGTAGAAACAATAATCTTCTGATTGATTTTTTATGGCACATAAATAATAATGAGCTTTTGTGCTACGCGTCACTTGACAGTACACTTACAAAATAAGTATATCTCGTCACTTTATCATGTCTTCATATATTATCTTTTCTGAAATACTGCAGTTTTAATGATGATGACGGATGACTAATTGTAATTAATTAGGTATCGGTCTAGCTCCTTCTAATCAAATACAAATACAAATTAAAATATTCTTAATAAAATAAAATGTTGATAAAATTCAAAGACATTATAAATTATAATGTCCTTAGATTAATTTTGAATGAAGAATTATACGTTCTCGTCTAGACTTAATGTGATGTTTAAGAAATTGAGAATGTTACAACCAACTTTAAATGAACGTCGTAATTATTTGCAATATTAGTGATGAGTGTGACGACCTGCGATAGAATCAAGCATTTTGCAATTTTAATGCTTCATTAGTTATTCAATAAAGCAGCAAGCTTTAATTCAATAATAAAGAGGTCAATGACACGCATATATGTTTCATATAACAAATAAAATCTATTTCTATAGCATATAAACCACGGTTCTATAACCGCAGTTATAGTTACTATTCTATAACGGACCTTGATTGTAGAGATAAATACAGATACATATTATTATGTGGAGGCATGTTTCTTTAAGATTATGTTTTATGAATATATTATTAACTAGTATTGTAGTATCTATGAGATATTTCTGCATTCAGAATTCCTGCCTAATTCAATATACCATAAATTTCCTAAACCATGGTGGTACATTAAATACTAAACTTGTGTCCATTTTTATAATTGACCCTGATTCAGCATTTCATAATTTATAGCTCTTACATTTTGATTTTGGTCTAACAAGTTCTAGACATTTAAATTATTCGAAGATCAACATGTCTAGCCTGTTGCCTTTGTGTTCTACAAAACAAATCCACATTCTAAAGTAGATAAGCGTGTTTATCTAAATAATTTTGTTGATTATCGGTTCACAGCAAGATGGCACCTGAAAACTATAAACTTCTCTATCGACAATAAAATATGTTTACCTCAATGTTTACTTCCACGGGCTCTATTATATGGATATTTATTAAATTAATTAATACCATAACAATTTTAACCTTGCACACATTGGATGTTTTAGCTGTCATTTTTGTATCCAATATAAAAGTACTAATACCTACTGAAAATACAACATGTTTAAATGTACCAACCTATAAACGGAATAATATTATGGACGTTCTGCGTTCTAAGTTCTCGATTTATTCTATCGAAGACTAGACATGGATCACTAATAATTATGTACACTTTACTAGACAGACAGGGTGATGTTTTTATATTTACTGCATAGGTATTTAATTCCGCATGTGATGAGTCTTTCTATCCCTAACTTATTATTATTAAATATTTTAGTTTTAGAGCGTTCAAATGCTATATAAATATATTTATTTTAAACAATATAAAAAAATTCGATCACAAATCGGTATTCGAAGACAGAAGGCAGAAGATGCTCTTAAAAAAATATAGAGCCTTTCCTTTTTTTTATTTACTTTATTTCAAGGTGCTATATGTATATAGATACTTAGGAATATGTATAAGGAAAATTTGGTATAAATAACTGTTGTCTAAAAATATTCAAATGTTTGGTCGTCGTCTGAGAGTTGACAAAATGTTCATTCATTTGTTCATGAATATTAATAGGTATATTTAACTATTGAGGAAGTCGGTAATTAAGATGTGAATCAGAGCTATTACTTTATTTAAAATATATTATTTCACCTCAATTAACGCGTGGATATTGAATAAATTTAGTAAGTCATTTTGTTTACGAAGAGTTGTTTTTGAAGTGCTATCGCGAGAAAATAAATATAAAACATAGGCACATTGTGGGAAATATACAAACATAATGTATTAAAAATATGTCAATTTCAAATCTTATGTTTTTATTTTATTGTATATTATATATTATAGGCACCTTTATTTATTGTATATTTATTTGAGATTCTTTGAAATCGGTAAAAAATAAAATAGGCCTCGACATTCATAAATAAAATAACCGTTTCACATTTAAAAAGAGAACGCACATCTTGAATAATATGCATATTAAGTGAATCAAAAATAGAAAACTATTTGGTTTAGTATAAAAATAAAACCATAAAAATCGTTAAAAATAGAAAATTTTGTGAATGATAGAGATTTTTAACCTACTAAGTGGATTTTTATCGACTCTAGATCTATATTTAAATTCTAAATATACCTGCAGTCAATATAAATAACTAAGATATTACTGAATTTTAAACATAGGTACCTACATATTTTTAGAAAATAAAAATTATAGTCAATGAAATGTTTTGTAAACAAAAGTTTTGTGTTTATACTTCTAACATGCTTCAAACCTAACTATAGACCTTTGCCTTTTTTCATAGCACAATTTCATCGACTTAAGAATACTAGATTCTTAAATACAGTACAGAATATGTAGAAATTACAATCGAATAATAATAAATCACACACTGGATATACATTTTGACAAATTTGGGAAATTTAAAAAAACCTTACTTACGATCAACCATGTCAGTGTTTAATTAATACTACCGCATAATTTTAAGTTTATCTAAGTTTAAAAAAATGAATTAATTCTGTGTTTTAAATGAATTTACTTGACTGTTTTATGATGTATTTTAAAGTAACGTTTCGCTTTTTACTTATTTTAAATTATAATTGTTATCTAAGTTGATTATTATTTTTTATGAATTAAGATTGTGGATAATTTGAATTGAATTAATTTTTAAGTATGTACTTGTTTATAATTCATTAACTAATAATTTTGGAATGTATTGAATGTGTTGTAACGTATTTTTTATAGTGCATGCAGTGCTCATTTGTTATTGGTTGTCCATCATGTTCTTTATTTTTTGTGTATTTTTTATGTAATTTCATCGATGTACAGCTGCTAATGAGCCTTAATAAATAAATAAATAAATAAATACATATAACACTTTTATTATAGGGACTAGATTTCCGCCTGTGGCTTCGCCCGCGTTTTCAAATGAAAACCCGCATAGTTCCCATTCCCGTGGGATTTCCGGGATAAAACCTATCCTATGTGTTAATCCAAGTTATATGTGTGCTAAATTTCATTGTAATCGGTTCAGTAGTTTATGCGTGAAAACCATACATACATACATTGGTACATAATTACAAATCTTTCCTCTTTATAATATTATTATTAGTTCCTATAGATAGAATCAAAATAATTACTGAACCGAGTTATCCAATTGTTTTAATTTTAAACGAGTGAAAGTAATTATATACACCTGTCCATCTGTCTTTCGTATCTACGTCATGTATTTTTCTTGCTACTAACTAAATAAGTTACTTAATTCGTGAAGCGTCTTTAAACACGTTTAGTCATGTTTATTATTTTCCTAGTAACTTTCTCAGAAGATTCACATTTAAAAAAAGCGTTTCTAAGAAGATTATTTAAATGTCATTAAAAAAGAGCGTGTTCGTGTCAGAAGTGAAACTTCTTTGATAAGATTCAAAGTTACCGAAATTGCCTTACCCCTTGACGTGACGGTATTTCCATGACCTTGAAATTTAATAAGTTTCACTACATCAAGAGTGACACAATTCGATTAAATAAAACAACGAAAGAAGTTCAACGCGCTATTATTTTATAAACCTTATGATGAGTGATCATTGCAATTCTTGTATGTAACACGATCACTTTTGTATTTAGGCTATAAAACATGTTTACTGTAATCTCACTAAAAATATTCCAAATAAAAAGATGCTTTCTTTGATAGTAACGCGGAATGATGCTATAACTTGAAACTTTAATAAGCCGCCAAACAGGAAAGATGTTTCAATCCTGTTTTATGACTACCCACTGTCCATCATTATTATTTAAGTACATCTTAGTTCTTACAATTTATTTTTGATTTATTAAAAATAAACAAGGATAATCTTATAAGAAGCAATATTTTATAGTTGGACTCAGGTCCAACAGGTGATTTTATTATATTCATTTAGTCGGTGATTACTGATTACAGAAGTACTTTTTAGAATTTCTCTGTAAGAGGCATTATAAGGAAGGAAAAATAAATGTTTCAGCTGGTTCTATATAATATTTCTTATAGGTATACATAAAATATTATGGATTCTGTGTAAGGTAGTATTAGCATTTGTCATCTGATAGAAAACAAATAAAATAATTCAAAAGAATGTAAAGCCTATCTTTTGTGAGTCTAATCATAAGTATCGTCATTAAAATTATACTGGTCACATGGGAGTCCGAAATTCGGGCATCTAACGCCCACGCAAACAGTGGGATAGTTTTGTTGATAAGCTAATGTATTGTGTATCTAGTTTTATTATTATTATTTAAATATTTATTGTCAATGAATTAAGCAGGCGCGTTCAAATCACTCAACGGGGTTTCTATTGCAATAGTGTTTAATTGCCCGCAGGAACAAAAAATATGGCTATATTTTCTCACGAAATAATTTATATAAGTATCTAAAATATAATGTAGATGTGTTTAAAAAGGCAACATTATTTAAGTATAGAACTAAACTACAAATTGTTCTAATGTAGAGCTTAATATTAATTTATAAATTGAAATTAAACTTTGATAGTTCGATAAGGTATCTCTAATATTAATACTACACGAAGCCTAGCGTAATTTTTTCTGTATCACGAAGAATAATTATCATAATGCGACGGAAACAATAAGGTATTTTAGGAAGTAATTGCTTCGCCAGAACCGATACGGTTTTGTTCAGCAATCCACGTTTAAAATCACTCAAATAACTTGTTTATAAACCAAGTATTTGACTCCAATAACGTACCAACTGAATCATAACATCCGCCCCGGAAATCGAACCGGGGAAAAGTGTTATGAAATGCAGTGAAAGTCGAGGATTAGTATTCAAATACACAAATTGCTATTGATGAGCATTAGATTTTTAATTATTTCATTTTATTACGTCTGAGTATCTATGATGGTTTAATTGCGATCCATAAAATTCTCGTTTTGGCTAACTGTCTTGTTATGCGATATTATTTATGATTAATTTCTAATTTGTGCAAATATTTTTATGCATAGAAATTTTGGGAATACCTATTGATAAGCACATATCAATTATTAGCTATCGTAGTACATAACGTTGCGTTTTAAGAGAGTTAAATTAGCAGGCAATCGAATGACCTATATTTAAGAGTTACAAAAAACCTAATAGGTATAGGTACTTTACTATGCAGAAAATCTTATAAAATTATAATGTTTACAGCAATAAGTTGTTCAGTCTCAGCTTTCAAGCAGACAATAGCTCAAAGGGCTCACTTATTACAGATTGTAAAGCATCGACTGCGAATATTTTGCAAGTACTCTAGTAATTTTCCACTTTATGAAATGTTTCGTTTGGAGCTCTAAATAACTGGTATAATAAAGTATCATCTCTACTTATCTTATGGAGGCTTACTGCGATGGTGATGGATACAAAAGCATTTTTATTAGATTTTTAGTATAAATATCACATTTACATACATTCGAACATTGACTTATATGGACTTATATAGGATACGTACAACGAACATACATATATGAATGAATTCATACATTTAAATACGTGCACAAAAAATCACCACATCCACGCTTGCTCCACATTAATAATAATTATCGAGACCTCAAACAAAGTGTGAATGCGAGGTGCAGCGATTCTCATAATGTAGCCTACATATTGCAACTAAACATACAACACTCAGGAAACCGTCATTGAAATCGTCATTACATAGAAAAAAGATAAATCTATCTCCATTTCGTCGGAATACTTGCATAGAAAGTATGGTACGTTATCTGTTTAAACCACAATGTCTCCGACGTTCAATCACAGCTCTGCCATTAGGTGTACAACCGCTCTGATAACCAAGGCGGTCAACGCGGTTATTTACCGAATATTGTTACAATTCTACACTTATAAATTGCCTTTATAATGCTTTGTTTACCTTTGTTGAACTCAAATTATATTAGAGTTTGTTGCGGTTTGAAAATTTGTTTCTTTTTGGGGCAATGTGATAGGTCACTTTTAGACCTAAAAATGAATGGTATGTTTGGTAAGCAAACAAAAGTATAAATTTGGATAAGTACCTACTATAAAACTGTTACGGTCGTGCATCGCACTTATATAAATCTTAAATCTTCTTGAAAAATTAAGATATAGGTATGTCAACGACCCTCATACATTGCATTTAAATATATATTTATTCAAATCGACGTTTTATGAAAGTTACTAATGCATTAAGAAAGTAGCAGGTATTTGCAGTCAAGCTAGACAATTTTTAATGTCATAAAATTATGCATAAAACATCAGATTTTAACAAAAGACAATTATTCGAATACATTCTAGTGAGATATGAAAATTTATCAAATATTACTTGTTTTTAAATAAATACGTAATTTAACTTTTAAAATTTTTTAACCTACGTAATTTTAAGTTTTACTCTTTAGACCTAAAATTAAACCTTCAATCAAATGATAGAAGAAACCTGTTGATTAGATAGAGAAACATTTAATGAACAGAACGAAACCTGTACCTATTACAAATTAAATACTAATAATAATTTACCCAGTAACTATGTTGGGTAAGACTGAAATCAAATGTTAAAAATTCATTACAAATACACAAAGATAACTTTAAAAGCAACCAATTAACAACGTTGCATGTAAAATGTACATAAATTATTATGATCATCGCGTTGAATTCTACAGATGATAGGTAGTTTAAATATGTGTGGACAATGTATTCAAAGTGTTAAAACTTCTCAGTTGTAACATTTTCTGTTTATAAAAATAAATTTATATTTATAATTTATACTTTGTATTGTTACCTTTTGATGGAACTGCATTTTATAGTAATAGCTGTGGTAATAGTATAGATTTTTGGAAATAAAAATCTGAATAAAGTGGAACTAGTGCATTGTGTTTGTGTTGTTACTAGGTATATTTATATTTTTTGTTTTAGTAGGCTTCTTATAAACAAATTTAGGCTAAATCTGTTTGCATAACAATCAAACAAAATAAATCGGTATGCAATAGCATTTACTAAGACCAATCTGCTAAATCGCTTAAGGCTTAAAATATAATAATAATAAACAAGTAAGGTACCACAGCAAGGCTCAGCAAGCTTTCGAGACAGTGCCCTTAGGATAAATAGAATTATTATTAGAGCATATCATAAAATGAAATAGGCTAGTTAAATAGCGTTTCCTAATGTTGTATCATCGATATATCATATAATCGATAACTTTTTTTTAAATTTATTTATAATACAGTATAAACCTTTTCCGAGACCCGATTATAATTGAACTAATATTAAATGAACCATTTTCATTTTTGAACTGAAAATTAAGTTGTAAAGTTTATAAAACAAAGAGAAAGCATATAGGTTAATACAGACATAAACCCTCCAATAAGAGTGGTTTGACCCAGTTAAATTAAAAAGGGCTCCTGGCTTATAAAATGTAAAACATTTCCCCGTAGCAATTACGTAGCACCTTTAATTAGACAATAAACTCATTGAGCGCACAAATAAATCGTTTGTTTCCACGTTCGCTTACATCGCATATCTTTAGCTTGTTTTTATTCAATTATACTGGATGATCTACAGATTCCAATTTATGGCTTATTCATTATTTTCACGGTGACTGCCCGCCGCGCTCACTAGCATGCCAATATTGATGGAACAAAAATTATTAGACTTGAAAATTTGTACGTGCAAAACATCGATGATTTTGCATACAGAGATTAGTGTAATAGCAATTAAGACTATGAATAATGCAATAAAAGCTTTTGTGACAGTTCTTTATAGGAAAAGAAAGCCATTATTGATATCGAATTTCTAAAAATGCAATTAAAATGTCTCAAAAACTTGTATCTAAGAACAGTTGGTATCTCACAGATAATATATTCGGATCTGTTGCATTTTTTAGAAATTCGATGGGAAACGTGAGCCAAGAATGTAGTTGTGATTAAGAGCCCTGATGATTTTGTAAGTTATTTGATATAGCGCAATTAATCAGGCGTTGTTAAATTCGTAGATATTTAATTTATAGATATCAATAACGAAAAACGAGATGCATTAGTGTCTATCAAGTATGTAAGTACGTAATTCATTTTAAATAGTAAACCTGATAATGTAGCTTTAAATATTATAACTTTTGAATGCAAAATTGAATTCTTGAATATCATACAGTACCTTATCATACTTAAAGTTCCTATTCATTACCTTTCATCTAGTTGTAGCAATATCCATGGTACCTAATTCATAGTTATTAACTGAAGCTACTGTAAATTTATAATTTATTCGTAGACTGTAACGGTCTTCAGATTTTAAACATACCTACGTGCTTACTTTATCCGTTTTAAATAATCTTACGTCTCCCATAACGGTTCAAGATTTGATTGTTAGATAAGCTTAAGTAATTTCCATATTTTAAGTGTAAATTAATTTTGGCGAAATGTTTGTCAAACGTTAACTTGTTACTAACATAAGATCCACATTTTTTCTAATTTTAAATACTTACATTACAATCCTATAGGTATGATGTCTGTGTGCAGTGTGAATAATATGTAGTACTTACTTATATCTTTGTATAGGAAAATAATTAGTTTTACAAGTAACGAAAGCAATACATTTAAGTAGGTAGGTATATATAGGTAATAACGATCGTAGTCCGTTGTGAAAGATAATAATTAATCGAATTACCTCAGAGAGAGAGAGAGAGTTAAAAACAAACTCAAAATTCGCCACACTATGGAAAATTTCTTATGATAAACGATATTGGGTGTTTTTAATTGGCTTCCTTAAAAACTGTAGAGAAGAAATCGCGAGTGAAAATATAAACATCGATGTATAATTGACATAATTGCTAAAATGCTGCAATTAATATGCATTATATCCGATAATTAAACGAAAGGTGTCGGTAAGAACAGACGGAACAATTAAGACTAGTCCCATTAGTTGATCAGTTTTGAAATTACGTATTCTACGGCTATGTGAAAAAGGAAAAAGTAGTGCTATACACGCACACTTTAATAAACACTTAAGTTTATTTCTATAAATGTATTTTTATATTATGACGATTGGTTGTATTTATTCAATTTATGCTTTACTAGCTTTCCGCCCGCGGCTTCGCCCGCGTTCCCTTGGGATTTCCGGGATAAAACCTATACTATGTGTTAATCCAAATTATCCTCCATTTAAGTGTGCTTAATTTCATTGTAATCGGTTCAGTAGTATTTGCGTGAATGAGTAACAAACACAAACATACACTTAGGTACCACATCCTCACAAACTTTCGCATTTATTTTCGCATTATGTAGCAGTGTTTCGCATGTATTTCGCATTAAGTAGGATATAAAAGACGAAAAAATGTTATGGGTCAGTATTTCTTCCTTCTAATATTTATATAATACATATTAATATGTAGAGCTGTGCTCTACGTTTATTTTATTTAAAAATTTCCAACATTCATTTTAAATTTTAATACACATGAAACCGTGAACATACCTACTATAGATGCTATAGATCTCCTTCAATATGGTTTAACTTGTTTGTTGGCATAAGGTTAAGTTATTAATTAAGAACCTTCAAAATATCGCATGGTGGAATGTGGATCTAAACGACTTATAATTACGTTCTGTCTAAGTAATTAATTTTACACACTATTAACTATAACTCATTGTATCAGTTTATTTTAAAATTCTTCTCGTTGTTTGTTGAATTTCGATTTAATAATAAATTTGATAGGGTTATTTGGTTACTGCACACTAATGTTATTCAAATCGGGGCTGAAAACTGCATTAACTATCTATAGGTATGCTAAGATTCGAATCTCTGGAAATAATGTCGTACAATATGATTTATTTTAGCAAGGCTATAAATTATAAAGGTAAATATTTTACGATAAATTATGAATTATAGTAGCATCGTCTGAAGTCTAATTCACTGCATAGAATAATCAGTTACATGGCACAAAAAAAAACAGCTGTGATGCCGCTAATCTAACGCTGGGTCAGCCACATTAATCTCTGATTTATATGAAATAACGTCATACAGTCACGTTCTCTAACCACAAATTTAAATATCATATAGCTCAGTTAATAAACAGACGAACTTACCTAATTATTTTGCGGCAACCGGTCCGATTTAAATATTCAAAGCATCCACGGACTACCTATGTATCATCACGAATTTCCGACTTTCTAACTCGAAATTCGTGACCAATCGATGCTAAAATGATATGTTTTTTCATTTCGTACATGTCAAGTGATTTCACATTTTTCATTATGTATTTTCTAATGAATAAAACTAGAAACAAGCAATGGAATCGATTTACACAGATGCAGATAAGGTATCCGAATGCGTTGCTGTCGTTAATTAAATAAAAGCTGTCTTGCAGTTATTTATTGATAGAATGGCAAAAGTCTAGATTTTTTCATTAAAACCAGACAAACGGGCTCATAAATTAATTATTTTGTCTAACAAGAGGCGCGATAAAAAGGAATGATATGTTAGTCTATCAACCTGATTTTTTTAATTGCAAAAACAAACATTATCTATATTCGAAGAAGTAACATTAAATTAATACCAATAAAATGTAGGTAAAAAATTAGTTCAATGTTCAATAAAAAAAAGTTGTTCGATGTTATATTTACCTGCTAACCCATATTATGAGCCATACCTAATAAATAGTTAGCAGCCGAAATTTGATATCTACCATCGTAAGTTCTTACAAATTAAATAAAACTAACTAAAACTTTTTTTCATATAAACTTCCAGAAGTTTTACAGAGATTTTTATTTAGCTTGAGTTATTGAATTTGAATAACTTACATTACCCACACGCCATCTATTTTGTTCCAAACGAAACAACGTTAATAGGTACATGCTAGACTATACAATTAGAGGTCCGCCCCGGCTTCGCCCGTGGTACATATTTCGCAATAAAAGGTAGCCTATATCCTTTCTCGGGTATCAAAATATCTCCATACCAAATTTCATGCAAATTGGTTCAGTAGTTTAGGCGTGATTGAGTAACAGACAGACAGACAGAGTTACTTTCGCATTTATAATATTAGTATGGATTACACACCCTTTGCTGTAATATTCACGTTGCAGTAACCACTACGCCAACCGGTCATCAATTGTCTATCATTATGTTTGTTTATATTATTCAATTAATAATAATTAATAATTATATACGGTTGTTAAAACAATAATAGTGAAACATAAGTATAATATTATGCAAACCGCACACAACATAATGTTAAAACTAGTTAATTTTAAGATCTTCTAATTATTATTCGTAGTACCTACTTTTCACCGTGTACCTAATGGAATTTTAATTCGTAGTAAACTAAGACTAGTTTTATAACCAGGTATAAACAAATAAATTAAATTTTATAGAATCCCTAAGAAAAATTAGGATAGGTTCGGCTAAATTTTCCTGAACTAAATTTTTTAACATTTGATATCCTACAATCAATATGATCTATCTTATGTTAACATAAACTAAAAATACTTAAAGTCATCATAATATTCTTTATTACCTATGTTCAAGTGTAAAAAGTAGTAAGAGCGGTTATTTTAAATTAAAATTACTCAAACTGACTCAAAATACTTACCAATCATAAACCTCAGAGCGTGTCTTTTTAATTAAAGCGTTCATCCATTAAACACAAATTGCGCTACAATAAAGGCAAACATGAAAATCGTGAAATTCCTTTACAATGATCACTACTAGCGCCGCAAATGCTACAATAATGCACTAATTTTGCGACGTGCGCAAACTACGGTGCGCGTAAGACTTGTGAACCGATGCGCTAGATCGCGTGCTTGACGCGTTTGCGTGGTAATGTTACATATTATTGTTATGGTATTTCACGAAAGTTGGGCACAACACTACTCTACACTCAAGCATGACATGCCGAAAGATGTGCATAGATGATATTGCGCAACCTTGCTTGTCAAGCAGCATGACCATCTAGTAATTTACACGCGTCTTTAGACGTAACGCATTACCATGGAGGTTTTAAAGAATTCATGATTTGTTACGCAGGTGCCGGCACTTAATTGGCTGCGATCCGAAAGCTTAATGGCGTTCATTAGTAAAATTGATTTAATGTTAAACGGCCTCATAAGTTTCGCTTGAAATTGTATAATTTCACTGAAAGTTTTTGGTGAGTCACGTGTTCAGTAATTGTTTGAAGCGAGTTTTTGTTATTACTGTTTTATTTATAAACCTTAATTTTTGTATCCATTTAACTGCCTTATTCTAAGAATGTTATGGGTAATATAACGAATGTAAATAAAGCAATTATAACAAGTCTTAACGAACGTATACACTGATTGCTTAATATTCTTTTGATTATCACGAACTCACAAATCGCCCCACTTTATTGGATTTAACAGGTATATGCCAAGAAATATAAACTTCTATGTTTAGATTCCAGTTTCAATACAATTTTGAAGCTCTTCATTTAAAACTAATAATATACATTGATATGAAGGTTAATTAAATAAAAATTGGTTCAAAAAAATAAAAAAAAATCTGACGTAATTTATGGACGCCCCTTAAATAGTTTACAATTTACATTACATTTATGATTAACCACTAAACCATAAATTATACATATTAGCAGATATAAAATAACGTTAGATAAATAATTACTTGTAGGAAAGGAAAGGCGGTTAAAAGTAAAAATTGGAATTTATTAAAATTACACTTAACAAACTAATCTATAAGAAATATATCTTCCAGCTGTTTCCGAAGACCTTATAATTTTTACCACCTGTAACAATGAAACCAATTTAAAGCGTCATAATATAGAAAAATTAATGCTCATAATTATCGATACAAAGGAAAAACGTAACAAAAAGACATCACAAATCCTATTTCTGATACCAGTGATTGACTTTAATCGTAATTTAAAATTACAATTACTAATAATAAACAGTATGAATTTCTACCGTTTGCAAAACCACGCCATCTATTAATGAAGTTCGGTACTATAACTCTAACCTGAATTTTTTACCTATGTATCCAATAAGATACTACAACATATTGAAATTTTTATTTTTTTTATCAAATTAGGAATATAAACTGCTTTACGCATTGTATTAAGATACTTATTTTTTCGAAAATATATTTCATAAATAAATAAATACCTGTCCTCTTTTCAGTCCAAAGTATCTTGCGACGGGATCACCTGCTTGTATTCTCATCAACATGTTTTCTTTTAGTTTACTGTATTTGAGTTAAAATAATTATCGTAAATAAAAATGTGTGTTAATTAATATATTAGTCTTGTTATTAATATATTATGTTGTATATTGCCACATACCGAGCACACGTGTCAGACGTGAAACTTCTTTGGCAAAATTCAGATACCAAAATCGTCGCCTTAATCCATGACATGACGGTGTTGCCATGAGACGAACTTGACATTTTACTCTTAACGCGCCCAAAGAAGTTTCACTTCTAAAAATCAATATAAGTAAGTACCAAATACAAATAAGTAAAATGTATTTTAAAAAGGATACTATCTCGCTAGTAGTTCCTGCTTCTCATCGGGAGTCAGCACAATATGTTCCGGCACCAGTTCATGTTCAGTAATATTGATGAGCAGTTCAGATTCAAGAAATTGTTCCAAAATATATTTAGGCGCCATGTCCACTAAGGACTGTTTCGCTGATGGAGTCATACCTAAAAAAAGGGGAAATTAATATATTTTGAAGGCAGGAAAAATAAATACAAAATAACAAGACAACTTGTATAGTATTTGTTCAAAACTATTTTATTAAACAATTCCTACAAAATCCGTCCATCTTAAATTATAGGATTTGCATACAGTACAGACTAACCAGCATAATTTTTTATGTTACACTGGATAGTAAGAAAAAATAATTTCGTATTAGCGCAAAGTTTATTCCAAATGAATACCATACCTATAATTTTAAAAACATTGATAATTAATTATTATTCTTATATTAATTCTTCTTTATCTCAATAATTCTTACCTGCTTGGACAACAACAATAGCTCTATGTATGTTTTCCTCTTGCATTCTTGTACAATAAGTTTTGATTGTTTTAATACCAATTTTAGCTTCATCAGGGAAGAAAACAAACATTTGGTCTGTTGGATCATCATTATGGGCTACGAGTACAATTAAATCGCTGCGAGCTGGCCTCTTCTCACTAAAAATAAACAATGATTATTCGTAAAGGTCACTAGAATATAATATTTTCTATTTATCTATGATCTAAGAGTTTGTTTGTTTGAATGCGCTAATCTCAGGAACTACTGGTCCGATTTGAAAAATTATTTCGGTGTTAGATAGCCCATTTATCAAGGAAGGCTAGGCTATATGTCATCACGCACACCAACTGGAGTGGAGCACTGCGGTTAAAACCGTTAGTCAATGAATAAATAATGCTATACAATGTGTCTTATTCTCTATGTATAATTCATAATCACTACATAGTATAAAACAAAATCGCTTTCTCTGACGCGTCTTTCCAAACTATACAAGGCCAGTACGCAACGGTGTGAAACTAATCACGTATAGTTTGGAAATAACTTTTTTACAAAGTTCTTCCAATCTATACAACGGCAGTACGCAAATACTTGCAAATACTCACGTATACTTTGTAGTGAAGTAAGTAAGAATAGCGCTCCAAAACATACAGCGCCAGTACGCATGCGGACTAATCGTGTATGTTTCGGAGTAAGCGCGGCGTCTCTCCATTGCTCGCCTTTATATTATTGTATTGCTGTTTTGAAATCTATTATTAAAATGCATGTGTATTGTGTATATAATGTTGCGTACTGATCGTATATTTTTTGTATCGAGGATGCTTGTGTCTTCGTTCCCGACTATACTGCACGACTTACAATTGACAATAGTGCTAAAATGTAAGAATCTAATAAGTCCAGAAGAAGACGGTTGCGACTTGCGAGGCGACGGAGTCCTGCTTCACGGGGCTCCTATTTTTGTGTAGTTAAAAAAAACACGAACCTAACCTAACCCATAGGTAACCCTTATATCTGTTACCTATTTATTTTTCTAAGCTTACCTAATAATATTTTTATTCCATATTTTACTGAATCAATCAAGAAGAATAAAAGTAGATAGATATAGCTGTAGAGATTGTCTAATCTAAAAATGAACGCCCCTCCACTGTGTTTACGCTCACATTCAAAGTACGTGTATAGACGCAATACTCACAAATTGGTCTGCCTCATTGGTCGTTCAGTCATCCAGTCCAGTCCATGCCCGAACGACAGGACCAGTTGGCCAACTAGTGCATAAATGACGCGATGCACGACAGAACGGACGTGTCATTCCGTACATAGCGCGCTCTCCCCGCCATACAATGCTAGGCACCTGAACTGATCGCCCGATTAGTTGACAAATCAGTGCGCGAAAGTCAAAGTTTGCAGTAGAATCGCCGCGCGCACACATATAAAGTGGTTCAATAATTATTTGTCCTCACACATTGAAACAATTAAGTTTAGTGGAGGGGCGTTCATTTTTAGATTAGACAATCTCTACAAGTCTTTGATTGCCTATATATTTATTATTTCGCTCAAGCGTAAGTGGTGTTAGCTATATTTAGTTATACATATTTTGCGTACTGATCGTGTATAGTTTGGAAAGAAGAAGCAAGCATCCGCTTTACGAAGTATACACGATCAGTACGCAAAATTCGTGTATATATATTGTAATAACAAACTTAAAAACAGCATTACAAAGTATACACGAGCAGTTTCCTATGGTTGCGTTCTGGCTATGTATAGTTTGGAAATACGCTTCTCTGACTATATTTTCCTATGTATGCTTAAACCTTTAAACTAAGCAACGGATGATGATGTGTTTTTTTATAGATGGATTAATTCTCGAGGAAGCTTTACTATAATATCATTTATTGGATTTAGACAAAGCAGGCAAAGCCACAGGTGGGTCACTAGTAAATAAATATATGTATATCTAAAATTTCATAATGTAGATAACTACAATATTTGTATGTTAGAAATTTTTAATAATCTGTAAGTTGAAAACAATTTTATTGAAAAGTAAATTCTTGTTTTTAAAACAAAAGAAATTAATGTCATTGCACAATGACATTTTTAAAGTCAATTCATCTATAATAATTAATAACAAACAATTTCACAAAATTCAAGACAAAATCATTTGTTATACAAACCATAACATAATATGGAGACTTTAGAAGAGAAAGTCAAAAAGAACATTCTAGAGAGAAATGTATCTGAAACAGCAAAACTTCACATGGGTATGTGAATATTATTAAATTTTATTCTTGTGATGTAGCAGTGTGTTTTTTTTAAATTCCATGATTTTTTAGTATGACTAGCTTTGCCCCACGGTTTTACCTGCATTGCTCCACTACTATTAGTCTTAGCATGATGATAATATATAGACTATAGTTTTCCTTAGTAAATGGACTTTATAACACCAAAAGAATTTTTCAAATTGAACCAGTAATTCTTGAGATTAGCGTGTTCAAACAAACAAACTCTTCAGCTTTACAATATTAAGTATAGATGTTACTCTAGATAGAAGGTAAGATAATGATATCTACTTTTTAACACGGTCAAATATGTTGTACCCATGAAGCCGCTGCAAACAGCTAGAAGCTATATTATAAATCTTTATTATGGTATGGGTAATTGAATTACACAACGTAGTTTTAAAGTAACATTGGAATGTGTTATGTATTATTTGCAAGTGATTACATACCTTGGCTTATCACCAAACTGTTCTTTAAAATGATCCAGTGACTGATCTAATTCATCTTGAGTTACAAGATAGCCCCTGTCGTGACAAAGCTGCAAAAAAATAGTCGTGTTAAAAGTGCGATATAACACAGTTAAATTAGTATGTAAGTAATCAACTTGAAGTTTTCTCTATGTTTATGTTTCAACAGACATAGGTTTTGTCATATTGTTTTTTTAATATTTTTGTTTATTTGTAAAATATAAACTTGATTGATATGTAGAAAAAGCCAATAAATACTTAACTCAATAAAACGTGAAAATGCAACATAAACAACAATTATAACCTATAAAACATACCTGCATAACAGTCTTACGAATTCGCCATAACTTGTAAGTTTCCGCATCGTCATCCATTTTTATATTATATTTATTATTCCTTGTTAACTATTGAAATAAATGTTAAAACTAAAATACTCAATAATTAGAAACGGGTAAATACTCAAAATAATTCACATCACAACACCACACACAACACTGACCAAGATAAATGTTGATTAAATGACATTGGCACTTGGCAGTTGGCATTTGACATAAAAATTAAAATCTCAGCATAAAAGTTGGCATTTATCAGCCTCGCCAGTACTAAAAAAATGTGAAAATATATGTACGTACACATTATGTTCGTTTTTAGAAAATTTTATACCTTTGGTATTTTCAAGTTTCAACCGACTTCCAAAAAAAGGAGAGTGTTTCTCAAAACTTTCTTCTGAGTGAACTGATATTGATGATACTTTTTCTGGAAGTTAACAAACAGTTTAAATGCTGTTCGAAGGGGGTCTTAATATGTAGTTTTTGTTTTAATAATGAATTAGTACTATGCAGGATATTGCGTGAGTGCGTGACTGTGTGGATGATGTAGTTTATAGAACTTATTTAATCTGTTTCATTTCTATTTACTACGCTACGAGCCTTCTACGAGCAGATTAAAATAATTTGGAAAATCCAAAAGTGCACGCCTCATAATTTTTTTTAAATAAATATTTATTAATTATTATTTTTGTTTATTTAATAACAATTAAACCACATCGAATCAGACCCTGAAAAATGAAAGGGTTCTATTCCTGAGCATACTCAAGCGTAAGAGAAAAAAAAAGACTCGATTAGTAAAGTATTTCGGTCGCTATCGTGTTAACAAGAAAAAGGATCCGCACATACAGACACACGGACGTCCAAGACAGAACTTTTTTAAACTGTTTTTTAACTAGTTTAAATAACAAAAATGACATCAAAAATATCATGAACGTTAAAAATAATGTTTTTTCTTAATATTTGTATGTATGTATTATCTTACAAGTGCAATGTATGATACATTTAAAGACATTTTAAGTTTGAAAAATCAGATGTTTTGCGCGAAGTGACAGTAGTACCCACCTCAACGCTTCGCTTATGAGGCGTGCAAAATAATACACAAAGTATTTGACAAAGAGTACTCTAATCCGAGACTTTAATTGATAAATTGACACTCTGACTAATATATAGTAATCTGCTCAGAGGAATAAACCTATAGAGTACTTGTATCGAGCATATACAATTTACATATATTTGTTTCTCTCTATCTAAAGAAAACGTCGTATGAAAGAATGAGATAGCTATAGACTACAAGCTACGTTTCAACATAGTCATGGCACCATTTTTACTATAGGTACGTATTTAGATAGATAGCAGGTGATAGTGATGGGATGTGCTTCAATCGATAAAATCGTGAATGCATTTTGCATTTACGGTTTCGTGAAATAATCTTATATATATAAAAATGAATCGCAAAATGTGTTGGTAAGCGCATAACTCGAGAACGGCTGAACCGATTTCGATAATTCTTTTTTTATTATATTCCTTGAAGTACGAGGATGGTTTTTATGTAGAGAAAACGTAAACATGTACCACGGGCGAAGCCGGGGCGGACCGCTAGTAAATAATAAAAAAAAACAAAATTAATCATAAATTTCAGTTGAATACATTATTTGTTTAATCCTACGAATATAATAAATGCGAAATTATGCGAGAATGGATAACTTTCTCTTTCACTGCTGAACCGATTACAATGAAATTTTGTACATACACACATAGGATAGGTTTTATACCGGAAATCCCACGTGAACGGGAACTGTGCGGGATTTTCTTTAAAAACGCGGGCGGAAAGCTAGTATATTTTAAAATAAATTTTAAAACTTGAAATGTAACTAATTTAAAATAAAGATCAATAAAGTTAAAGGAGTGAGGAGAAAGGCACAGTCAGCATGAATTTTAACAAGTTCATAAAAGGACAGTCTTAAAGAAAACATTTTCCTTACATCCTACTAATAAAGCGAAAGTTTGTGAGGATGGATGTTTGTTACTCTTTCACGCGAATACTACTAAACCGATTACAATGAAATTTGGAAAAATTACTTTTGATCCCGTAAATCCCACAGGAATGGGAACTATGCAGGTTTTTCTTTGAAAACGCATGTATATTAAGTATGTATTTCAATAGTAGTTTCTCATCTATGAGAACTGTCATTTAATCAACCGTTTAATTTTCACATAGTTACACATTTAAAGTAAATGTGTAAAAAAATTTCCAAATAAAAATTCACTCACACACAAATGTATTTATTATCTAAAGGAACAAAAAAAAAACTTAAGTGTAAGATTGCACAATTCTTCTAGAGTATCCATCTTGATAACACGCAGGCTCGAAATGCAGTGAACACAATCTAGCAAATTTCGACGGCGTCCAATCTACACGTCTCATGTTTTATACCCATTTTTTATTTAGCTCTGGAAATCTAAAACAAAATGAATTTATTAATAATCTAAAAGAGAAACAACAAACTTAACAGATAAGTCAAATAAAACAACCACGTGGTATTTTTTATTTTCCTGCTGTAGAAAATTTACATCTATTATTTGCTACAACAACTACATATAAATCTGATATAAGAAACAAAATAAAAAAATCAACGTTAATATGAAATAGATTTTTTGTCATAAATCGATAATATACGCTAGATGTGTTACAACACTACGGTGGTAAACAAAATGCCAAACATGATAATATTGTGACATTCTTTTAAAATTATTTAATTCTTTTGTATTCCACAACCCCATAAAGTGGGTAAATGTTACAGTTACAACATAATCTTATAAAAAAGCGCTTGATAAAACCTTCAAATAG
This sequence comes from Colias eurytheme, assembly GCF_061535395.1. Lineage (NCBI taxonomy): Eukaryota > Metazoa > Arthropoda > Insecta > Lepidoptera > Pieridae > Colias > Colias eurytheme. Next base: position 5,043,939 of record NC_142995.1, on the reverse strand, counting down.
GGTTAGAACATAAATATTTATCAATTTGCTGAAAATCACTTACCGATGGAAAGATATTTTTTCATTGTTTTCACCCAAAACTCCCATTCGACTAGTAATAGCCGGTAGCTAAACATACAATAGTCATTTTAGCACACTGACAAATAACAAGAAACACTATACACTTTATATTTTCTAAATATTTCGTTAAAAACACTTGACGCACCGAGACCTCCAGCTGGAAGGCAAACAAAACATAGCCGGCGCGCTACGTTTGAAGACAGTGCAGATACTCTATCGCTATCTCAATCTGACTTATGCTGTTATTGACTAAGAGTAAGTAGATTAGAAAATATGTATTTTGTTCTGTCTCAATATAAGAACTCTATAGGTTTATTCCTCTGAGGTAATCTGTGATTGACACTTGACACTTTGACAGCTGAAAAGTGAAATTTAGACCGCAGAAAAACGTAATAAAATTGAACATCATTGAACATTCTTTATTATCTACTCAACTTTATTTGTAATTTGTGATCTGTGTTGTGATATTGACAAAATTTAAGAAACAGCCCTTGTGTTAAATAAACAAATTACAAAGGTTTCTTCACAAAAAAAAATACTAGAATAAGTAACAATGGCTGGAATTAAAGGTACGTTTTTTAGGATATTAAACTTTTTCGATGCTTTCGTTAGGTTCACGAAAAATGAGTCACAATAATAATTGAAAAAACTATTTTCAAACATTCCATTACGGGATTTCTAATATCAAATCTAATTTTACATATTCTTTTGTTTCATGTAATACTGTGGACTAACTAAAGGGTAAGTGAAATACAACCTCGATATAAGCCACTAAAACCTTATTGTAATTGACTTGTGTGAACAAAATTTTGTTGGATAAATATTCATGTATTAATTGATACTTGTACATAGCTATTTTTAAACTATTACAAATATTGAGTTTTAAAAGGAAATTCTTCACTTTTCATTCTTTTATTTTTAATTTTGGAAATGAATTGTGTTCTAATTCTATAACAATAATAAAAAAGTTAAATTACTTTACTTTATTGTGTAATGTTTTTGCTTGAATATGATTCCTTATTGTTTAAGTATTATCTTTACTTCTAATTTAATATTGATTAACAAACCTATGAGCATTATTACTTAATATTTTGCCTGACTTTTCAACATTTAACATCATAAAAACAATTCATTACTTGAATCTATAAAATTTTCACATTTTTCAATTTCAGACTGGTGTCGCTAGCATTTGCTGGTTCAATTGGGATGACATTTGTTATATTAGCATGTGCCTTACCACAATACAAGTAAGTCATTTATTAAATTATTCTACAATATGAAGACTCCCACTCAACATTTATCTTAGCAGTTATTTATAGACAGGATTTACTTTTCTTGGCTGATACTTTTTCACTGAATAATTCTTAATTTCTATGTGTATCTTCTAAAATTTGGCCAACACTCCTTAAAGAACATAGGTTGAATATACACTACTTTCGTGCACTTAATGTGGGATATATATTCATATTATTCAAATTATATAATGAGTAATAACCTGACTAGGTTCTACAACAAACAAATAGCAATTAAAACACTTCAACAACAAAGCTCTACATGTGGTTAAATTTAAAAAGTATATTTACTTCTAGGGCCTTTTTCTGCGCCTTCATGCTATGTTGTAAACATTCAAGCTTTATAGAATGATATTCTATGGAAAAAATCTTAAAGTATAAATATTTATTTTAAATCTACAAAATTCCGATCATGAGTTTCTTTTCTTTATAATTTTTTATATTTATAAAGCATTTCAATGCTATAAAACAAAAATATCAAATTCCATAAGAGTCAACTGATTTGCATAAAATATGATACCTAAATGAAAGTGATAACAAATGTCAACAATCCATAAGAATTTTTTATCTATTTTCAAGATAATTCCCATAGTATTAATACACAAAGGAATTCATAGTATGTCATTGAAATTATAAGTAGGTATCAAAAAACTGGTGCATAGCTTTCTCTTCCATGCATTACATGAATCAGTATTATCTCAGGAGCTGTGTAAAGAATATTGAACCATATTTTTTTGACATTATGGTTGCTTTTCTTGGAACAACAATAGTTCTTAAAATTATTTGATGTATGTTCCGATTTCAATTTGTATGCACTCTTCAATCATTTCTAGTGTTATTTGTTTTTTGCGGTTTTTGGATATATGTTTTAATGTTCTTATGTAGGTGATATTGTAATGAAACTCATGTTGACTTTACAGCATTTATTGCATGAAAAAACACCGAACACAAGACAACACATCTTATATACTTACTAGTTACTATTTCTAACCTACCCTATACTAAATATATTAATTTATTACTACATGTGTTATGATTCAAATATTAAAATATTCTATTGATATTAAAACTTCTCTCCATTTGAAATCTACATCCTTACTAAGTACTAACTATAGGCTATTATATCCTGAAATGGGCGGGCCAACGCAAGTGGCTACTTAACTAATAAACAAATTGTGTTTTTCAGACTATGGTGGCCATTTTTCGTAGTACTATTTTACATTCTATGCCCAATACCGACGATGATAGCTCGGCGCCATACGGACAGCGCAGGTGGTACAAACTCACCATGCATGGAGACAGCTATATTTATAACTATGGGTATCCTAGTGAGCTCCTTTGCACTGCCCATTGTTTTAGCCCGCGCATCTACAGTGAGTATTTTTAATATTATGCTATGAACCTTTATTTTGACTGATTATGCATTTTCAAAGAGTTCGTGTGTTTTTTGAAGCTAAAATTGTATGTTGTGAATATTGTTCTGATAACTGCATTTTATTAACTGATAATAATTAATGGTTATAGAGCATTGACATGGTTTGAATACTCTATATTTATAAACCTTTTTATTGTAATGAATAATAATGCCTCAGAACTTTTGATAACCAGAATTGGGTCCAACTTATTTATAAATAAACAATAATCATTGGAATTTTTGACTTTCAGATTATGTGGGGAGCCTGTTATTTGACTTTAGCAGGTAATATCATAGTGTACCTCACTATTCTCGGATTCTTCACTATCTTTGATATGGACGATTCTGATTATGCAATGTGGTGAGAAATCTAGAATGTTTCGCAACATTCACTTGGGAAAAGACATTCACGAGGCAGAATTTTTGTATAAGATATTATGTTGTGTTAATCCTTTATTATAAGAGTGAATTAATGATACTGATGTTAGGATTTAGAGTTTTATTTCTGTGTAATTTAAAAATCTATACCCAATTTTATTTATGAATATTTTAAGATGATTATTTTTTAAATTTCAAAAATTTCACTTAATTAGTGTAAGAAACGGAACCTGTGTATTTTTTTACAAAAATGTTACTCGTAAATTAATTAAAAACTATAGGTAACCAATAATTAATTACCAAATAAATCGAATGTTGTTAACTGCTTAAATTTGGGTGTATATAAATTATAAATGAATATTTCAAAGTACAGTATTGTTTTTATATTAATATTTTGTATGTTCATACATTTTGCTTACATCTTTTGGCACATCTTCACTGTAAGATATGCTTATAAATAATTACTAAAAAAACATTAGTTTAATATATTATTATATTATTTATAGTTATAAAGAAAATAATATTAAATACACAATGAATATATTTATTTATCTTTGGTGAAAGTTCATGTAATTTTATACTAAAATCTTAAAAATATTTAAGTTTAATTCATCCATAAATTTGTTTATTGATTTATACATAATATTATATTTGTATTCTTCAAAATTACATTCCTGTGTTATAATTTTTGTACATACGTAAAAAAACAATGGTTTATTTGTCAAAAAAACGCTAAAAAATCAATAACATTATACTGGGACTGTTTTTGATAAGTTACTTAAATTTTTCTCATTCTAAGAAAACTCTTATTTTTCTTAATTCTCATTCTCTGTCTTAGAAAACATTATGTATTTACCGACGGCGATCAGTGTTGTAAGATAAGCATGTAAAATAAGAAATTTGTGATCATACAGTACGATTGTTACAGTACGATTCAAACTTAATGGCGGCGGAACATCGTACGATCCGAGGCGCAGAAAACAATTTTAGATATTAGCGGGACCTGTGCGCACCCGCACTCACACCTTTCCGAACCGCCATTAAGTTTGAATCGAACTGTAGATACATGCTGGAAACTCGAGCGAGTTGAAAAATTAGCTACTCTCGAAGAAAAAATCGACGCTTTGAATAATGGTTTTTAGCTTAATGTTATTGAATCCTGGTCACAATAAATATCTAACCAAATCTTTGTAAATTAAGTTTTTTATTTATAACCCGCAGATTTTTTTATGTTTAATGTAGGTAGTTTTATATTTCATAGTAATTCCATGATCGATGAACCAGTTGATACCTAAATTACCTAACTATTTACCTATATGAAATAATGAGGCTTTAACATACATTTTTAACATTTATTGAAAATATACAATGCAAACTACTAACTACTGTGTATTTAATATTATTTATTTTCTTCACTCTTCACAGCCTTCTTGATTTAATGATTAATCAGCTCAATCGCGGTTTCAAAAAGACAAAAGCTATTATTTCTATAGCTTGCCTATGCATTCAGGTACATAAGCTATATCACTACCTAGTACCTAGTATCATCAAAATCCGTTAAGTGGTTTTCGCGTGAATAAGTAGCAAACATAGGTATGTAAGTAGGTACCTATTCTAATAATAATTAACGAATTTCGTGTTAGTAATATTTGTAATATTATATGGATATGATATGTATATATCTTTTATTTTAAATGCGAATAAAGTTAAAAAGAAAGAAGTTATATACATTACTATTATTATTACTATACGTATATTACAATATTACCTACCATTAAATTATTGAACTGATTTGAATGAAATTTCTTATCTAGAAAAGATACGTAGACTAAAACTTGGGAAAGAAAATTATGATAATAACACCCATTATTATTATTATTTATTTTACAGTACCTATTTCAATTTTATCAGTCTGTTAAACGCACATACGCCATTCTAGATTTTGGAACTGACTTACAAATTTACATAGATCATACATAAGTAATGATCTAAGCAAATAAGGCGCTTCTGTAACGTGACATGCAGCTGAGCGAAGCCACTTCCTATTTCTAGATGCTTGGGTAAAAGTTATAAGGTCTATGTTATCAGATAATGAAGCATCTAATCTTCAATATCGAAAACAAAGCTGGATTTTATTTTCTATGTACATATTAAAATACTAGTTACTAAAAGACTTGTATGTATGTCATTTAAATTGTGTAAAGAAATTATAAGGATTTGTCATCAATCAATGACTTGTCAATGTCAAACTCAGAAATATACCTAGTGATTTCACTTTACCGCACCCAATATTTTATTTTGTAATTAATATTATTTGTACTATAATTTAGCAATAAAATAAAAATGGGTGATCATTTACCGGCATGTGTAATAGACGTGGGTACGGGCTACACCAAATTAGGATTCGCCGGTAATAAGGAGCCGCAGTTTATCATTCCGTCAGCCATAGCGATAAAGGAAACGGCTAAAGTGGGAGATCAAAGCACAAGACGTATGACTAAAGCCGTAGAAGATTTGGATTTCTTCATCGGCGATGAAGCATTTGAAGCTACGGGCTATTCCGTCAAGTACCCAGTACGTCATGGATTGGTCGAAGATTGGGATCTTATGGAAAGGTACATCGAGCAATGCATTTTCAAATATCTACGAGCTGAACCGGAAGATCATCATTTCTTGATAACGGAGCCGCCATTGAACACGCCCGAGAATAGAGAGTATTTAGCTGAGATAATGTTTGAGTCATTCAATGTGCCTGGTTTGTACATAGCAGTGCAGGCTGTCCTCGCTCTAGCGGCGTCATGGAAGTCTCGTACGTCCGCAGGTCGCACATTCACTGGTATTGTTGTAGACAGTGGTGATGGTGTGACTCACATTGTTCCTGTCGCTGAAGGGTATGTAATTGGCTCATGTATTAAACACATTCCCATTGCTGGAAGGAATATCACTTCCTTCATTCAATCCCTCCTCCGAGAACGTGAAGTAGGCATCCCTCCTGAACAAAGCTTGGAAACAGCGAAAGCAATCAAAGAAAGATACAGTTATATCTGCCCAGATATCGCAAAGGAGTTTGCAAAATATGATTCAGACCCCGCTAAATGGATGAAGAAATATACAGGTATAAATGCAATCACCAAAAACCCATTCTCTGTTGATGTTGGATATGAAAGGTTCCTGGGTCCTGAAATTTTCTTCCATCCAGAGTTTTCTAATGCTGATTTTACAGTGCCACTTAATGAAATGGTCGATGAGGTTATTCAGAGTTGTCCAATAGATGTTAGGCGAGGGTTGTATGGAAACATTGTGCTGTCTGGAGGATCAACTATGTTCCGAGACTTTGGAAGGAGACTGCAAAGGGATATAAAGAGGACTGTGGATGCAAGGCTGAAGTTATCCACAATGTTGTCTGAGGGTCGCATTACACCCAAGCCCATTGATGTTCAAGTCATCTCACACAACATGCAGAGATATGCAGTTTGGTTTGGAGGAAGTATGCTTGGTTCTACACCTGAGTTTTATCAAGTCTGTCACAGCAAGCAAGCTTATATGGAGTATGGTCCGAGCATTTGCAGGCACAACCCCGTTTTCGGCACCATGACATAATATATTATTACTTACTGCCAGTATTTAATTTTAAATTACAATTTATTGAAATTTATAAATAAGACTAAATTCATATTACTTATTAATTCAATCAAGACTTATTCATTATTTTATGTGTTTATAATTTACTATAGGATAAATGTGTTACTTTAAACACTCATTATGATAATATTGCTGGACTTTGATAAGCATTTAATGTATTGCATTCCAGCCACAGCCAAATAGTAAGATTTATAAATATGCTTTGTTTTATTTTATACCTCTGTCCTTTTCGTTTTCTTTCCCTTAGTGAGACAATTAGTGCTCTTGAAATTCAACATTTGTGTTCATCTACAAAGTCATTCAATAAGATTTTACAGATTATAATCTGTAAAATCTTATCATCATAAATGATTCCTTATTATCTTATTATAATAAGGAATCATTTTTTTAAAATAATATTTTTTACATTTAACATTTTACTCCTATCGTATCGTTAATTCTTCGAAACTCGTAACTTTTATTCAATATCATTATTATTTATTAATTATTACTTGTTATCACAACTTTTTCATACTTTTCAAACATGTTATGACTCATAACACACTCATAGACATAGACCATAGTTTTAACAACATTGTAATAGTTATAAGTAGGTTCAATAGATGGCGTGCAAATGAAAATTGAATCAAATACAAAAAGTTACAGAAGACTTCCATCGAAATAATATATTCCACGACGATTTTGATTCAACTTCGATGTTGAATTTTTATTTTTTACTTTGCAACTTATTCAAATTTTATATCCGGATAGAACGGTATTTATTATATTATCGAAGTAGTTACCTAGGTGGAAATTTATGAACTAGATTAATTTTGTAATGAACCACAGTTTTTAATAGTAGGTAGTTACTAGTTACTAAATACTAATTACCAATATAAGTAACCGGATTGATCTCGATTTATTTATATCTCGATACTGCCGGGAATAAGCTGTAAATCCCCAGATATTTGAATGATACCTACATCTACTTTAAAAATTGGTACTTACCTATTTTTCTAAGCTATTTTTGTTCATAAATAATTGCCAGGCCCAATCCTTTCATTTTGTCATGTCGCGTTGAACACCCATTTATTGCATATCCCGCTTTGGTTTCCACTAATTAGCTCTAGAGTTCAGTTTCGTCCTACGTATACTTACCTACTTTAGAAAAATAATATTATGCATTTGATACTGAATATTGAAAGTCATTTCACATTTTGAATATTTTCAGTATAGTTTTCGACAGATTTTCAAAAATCAACATTAGGTAGGTAATTGAAAAAAAACCTAGTGATTAGTTACGAACGGATGAAGTGATAGAACTCTTCTAGACGCCTTGTAAATATTTGTCAATCGTTAAAAAAATTTCAGCTAAGTTCAGTTTGATAAACACTACACAAAACTCGTGTAACCTACGGCTGACGGAGAAGTGAGAACCTTGGAGAACAGATAACTTACCGGGTCAAAGCAGAGCCAAGCAGCTAGTTAATAATAAAGAATAGTGGGGACAACATAATAATGTACTTACCTATGTAATTAATAAAATTTACATCATCATTATTATGCTAGGGGTTTTTGTGCGGTGCAGTGTAGGTACCTATGCATTTTTGCAGGATATACCTAATTGATTCCGTGCTTTACCGTCCATCTTATCCATATCCCATATCTTACATATGAAAATTTTATACCTTCTTATAAAATATACAGTGTGCTACAGATTTTTTACCAAAGCCTTTCCTTATTGTATCTACGTAATTGACATACTTATCCTAATGTTTTTCTAATAACCCTTTCAGCAACAGCTATATTGCTTTTCGATACGAGTGATCTGCTGTTATACTAGGTATGCCAAACATACTTAATAAAATCTCGGTTTATAATGTTAATTTAATCGTATAGGAGCTACCAACGTTGACAAGAGAGCATTTTAGTATAGTTGGTTCTTTGATATACTGTTCCTCTTGCTATTTCGGTTAGAGTCCGGGCTGTCTGGCTGGTCGCAGTGGTTGCGTTTTTTAGTGCGCATCTCATCTGCACAGGATAATTTCCCTAATTTGAAGTCATTTTTTAACGCGTAATTTTTAATATTTTACCTTAAGATAGATCCATCAGACATAATTTTTTTATTGCAAGACGTTTTTTTCGTTGTTAAATAGGTACCAGACGCAATTTTTTATTTCGTTTTTATAAAAAATTCAAATTATTTTAGAATGTCTGTAAATTTCATATTATGTTCTTCAAACATAATATAATCTAAAATTAATTAGCCAGACGCTAATTCGATTGTTAAGTATTAAATAATGTGTATAAATAAAAAAAAGTAATGAAGCATGCAGCTCATCAGCTAGTGTATTTTAACTATGCGACAGGAAATAATTGCAAGAATACAATATTATTTACACTTGTTCTTATAAATAAAAGCTAAAATGAAAAAAAAACATAAAAGTGAAAAATAAATTAAAGTTACCATACATTGAAAAGAATGGAATAAAAACTATATCAATGAAGGTTAAACAATTACATTGTTAAATTTAAAAAGCCATCTTCATAATCATCATCATCATCATCATCATCTTTCCTCACACTGTCAGAATTATTTATGTTACCGTCTAAGGAATTGTTATTGTTTTCCAATATTCCATCATCTGTAAACAACTAGAAAGTTTGTTTCAATATTGATGTACACACGTACACACACACAACACACACACACCACACCACACACGACACACACACGTGAACACACACACGTGAACACACACACACACACGCATGTTTAAGTTTGTATTGAATTTAACTAAAGTAGTTAGCATGAATTTATATAGGTAGGTATACTAGCGGTCCGCCCCGGCTTCGCCCGTGGTACCTACATGTATAAACTATCCTATCTCTCAAGTTGAATCGAACTGCACATGGTGTGCGAATTTTATTATAATCGGTTAAGTGGTTTAGGAGTCCATTGAGGACAAACATTATGACACGAGATTTATGTATATAGGTATATTAAGAATTAAGATTAATGAATTAATATTGTTATCATCATCACTACATAGTAGGTATAAAAAAAAGTCGCTTTCTCTGTCCCCATGTCTCTTTAAATCTTTGAAACTACGCAACGGATTTTGATGTGGTTTTTTTAAATAGATAGAGTGATTCAATTGGGAGGTTTATATGTATAATAACATCCATTAAATAGTGGAGAAGTACCTACTGTTATTTTTGAGGTTTCTAATGTGATTACGTAAATAATTACAATTTTTCCACTTACAGTGCAAACGGAGGCACCCTACGAGTTTTATCAAAATAATGTACTAACTACATTGAAAAGGTCTAGAGAAAAGTCCGTGATGGTATATGTCTATCTCTTATGGATAACCCACAATAACTTTTTTTATCATTTACTTTTTACGACAAATAATGGCTAATTTTCGAAGCGATTTTAACCAATACAGCATTAATCCTTAACCAATTAAAGACCTTGAATACATTGTTCATTTAATATAGATCTATATGGCCTTTTACACATGGATTTAAGTGAATATTTTCGAAGATATTACAGATTTAAAAATTGCGGGACGTAGCGTTTGCGGCGGTACCAGCCGGCCGCCCGGCTATATCTACACTAATATTATAAAGAGGAAAGCTTTGTTTGTTTGTTTGTTTGATTGTAATGAATAGGCTCATAAACTACTGGACCGATTTTAAAAATTCTTTCACCATTCGAAAGCTACATTATCCACGAGTAACATAGGCTAGGTTTTATCCCGGAAATCCCACGGGAACGGGAACTATGCGGGTTTTTCTTTGAAAACGCGGGCGAAGCCGCAGGCGGAAAGCTAGTATTTTATACCCGTGCGAAGCCGGAGCGGGCCGCTATGTTTTTATATTCAACGTTCACAGTTTTTCTGTAGTGTATTTAGCGATTATTGCACCCGTGCGAAGCCAGGGCCGGGCGGGTCGCTAGTTAATATTAGATATATACTAGCGACCCGCCCCGGCTTCGCACGGGTGCAATGGCGGCCGGCCGGTACCGCCTCAAACGCTACGTCCCGCAATTTTTAAATCTGTAATATCTTCGAAAATATTCACTTAAATCATACGGTATAAAGGGCCATATAGATCTATATTAAATGAACAATGTATTCAAGGTATTTAATTGGTTAAGGATTAATGCTGTATTTATTAAAATCGCTTCGAAAATTATCCATTATTTGTCGTAAAAAGTAAATGACAAAAAAAAGTTATTGTGGGTTATCCATAAGAGATAGACATAATATACCATCGCGGACTTTTCTGTAGACCTTTTCAATGTGTACAATACTTAGTACATTATTTTGATAAAACTCGTAGGGTTCAGCCTGCGTTTGCAATATAAGCGGAAAAATGTAATTATTTACGACATCACATTAGAAAACTCAAAAATAACAGTACTTCTCCACTATTTAATGGATGTTATTATACATATAAACCTTCCTCTTGAATCACTCTATCTATTAAAAAAAACCGCATCAAAATCCGTTGCGTAGTTTCAAAGATTTAAGCGTACAAAGGGACATAGGGATATAGGGACATAGGGACATAGGGACAGGGAAAGCGACTTTGTTTTATACTATGTAGTGATTAGAAAATTTAACTTGTATTGGCAACACTGTATTTTGTTTGTGGTTCTTTTTCTTCTTGTACGCGGTGTGTAATGTGTGGTATTAGGCAATGTGCTATTGGAAACAATATACATAAGTTTATGTAATCGCTGTTTTCATTTAAACCCATAACTTAATAGATAAGTAATAAAAAAATTGTTTTGTATAGAAGATTGTTGATGTACCCTAATCACGGACATGTATCAAGATAGACTAAGCGAGTGTATGTACTTCCCGTGTCCAAACTATGTTAATGAAACTTACTTGACGCTGGCCTACACTCAGTCCGCGCTTGCAGTTCGCCAAGGAAAGACGTGAAGCTGAATAAAGTAAAATGCCGAATTGCGACGTTATAAACTGTAGAAACTCCACAGCTGTGAGTGGCCGAGTTAGCAGAGATGTTTCCTTCCACCGGTAAGTAATTTTCTAATCAGAATATGCACTATTTATTTTAAAATCAAATAAAGAATATCTGTGGAAAACGATCGTGACAAACACGGATACCAAATCATACGAAATGATTCGGAATACATTGCGGCTTTTACTTGGCACGGTAAAGATCGCGTCGTATGATAACAAGCAATGAATAGCGTCTTCTCATTTTTCTGTTCTCATTTTTCTGTCCAATTTTGTGGTTAGTGATGTTCATTTGATGCAACAGTTCTCGATTCTAATCGATTTTATAATCGAACAGAAAAATGATAATTTGTAGGAGCAATTTTTCAGAAAAAAGGGCATAGATTTTTTTTGTCATTTAATACGACTTGACCTAGAACTTTTAAGTATTTTAATACAAAGGTACTAAAAATAAATATTATGACATGGACGCCATTAGTTAAAGTGTCATCTTGGGAGTTTTTTAAAAAAACTCCTTATTGCTTAGACTATGTTTGTTTTTTCAGTTTTCCAAGTAACCCGAACATAAAAGGAAAATGGATCGATGCAACGGGACATAAAGATTGATTGATTGACAGTTTCATTACTTTCTTTCGATGGCCTCTCTAGTACGTAGTACATGGTAACTCAATGGGCATATGTAAGAAAAAGCTAAAACACATTAGTGTACTTGTTAGAATATTAAAAGGTTTATAACTTTATTTTATCATCCCTCTGTCTATGGTAATTATCATTTTTCTGTCTTGAATCGATTTAGTAATCGATTACGATTCATTTATTTGACTACCTCTTAGACATAGATCTAGTTTGATCTGATTTCTTTCGATTTACTTCGATGGGATAGGACGATACTAGAATCGCCGCGCGAGTGGCGGCCTAATCGATTTAGCGTAAAATGAAATTAACATCACTAAAAAGCGCTCGTGACGTCATAACGCGTCAAGGTCAGTACAAAAAATATGACACGCTTGGTTTTCATACAGATCGCGGTACTTGCGTTGTCTACTTAAATATACATGTCTGTGACCCTAATAGTTTATTTTTTAGCCTAAGGAATAAAATGTACCAATGGAAGGTACTTGTTCCCACAACACAGGGAATCCTAGAGTAGGAACAATTCAATTTCTATGCATCTTAGGTATATTTTCGAAAAAAAGAAGCTATTTTTATTGTTATTTAATTTTCGCGGCCGACCCTTTCTATCTCTCTTGCACTTTAAACTATCTCTCCATATACACAATCATCAAATTGTTATACCTACTTACCTACTTTCACTACGTTTTTATTTGTACATATTTAATACTTAACAATCGAAGTAGCGTCTGGCTAATTAATTTTAGATTATATTATGTTTGAAGAACATAATATGAAATTTACAGACATTCTAAAATAATTTGAATTTTTTATAAAAACGAAATTAAAAATTGCGTCTGGCACCTATTTAACAACGAAAAAAACGTCTTGCAATAAAAAAATTATGATTGATGGATCTATCTAAAGGCAAAAGTTTAAAAATTACGCGTTAAAAAATGACTTTAAATTAAGGATAATTTCCTGTGCAGATAAGATGCGCACTACTGAACGCAACCACTCCGGCCAGCCAGACTGCGCGGACTCTAACCGAAATAGCTAGAGGAACAATATATCAAAAAACCAGCTATACTAAAATGACTTCTTTTTCAACGTTAATAGCTCCCGTACCATAAATTTCGAACTTTTTTTGTTATTTGCTGCTAGAAAAAAATGCAACATCTAAATTATATACCTACACGGTAGACCTAAATTCTAAAAGAACCTGAATACGTACTTATAATCGGAAAGCTTATGCGCTAATACGGGTGAATGCAGCCACGTACATGCACACGAGCAAAAGGCACGCATATTGATCCCGATATTACTGGAAGCAATTAACTTTTATACCGTATCGTGGGGTGTTTTTACAAAGCACACTAATTAGACCGCGGCACCGCCCTCTGAACGTGCTTCATGCTTGTATGTCACTACGATTTAATACAAAAGATCGTCATTTGGGATGCTAAAGTAGAGGGATTGAGCGAAGATTGTGAACGATTTTTTAATATTGCAGATTATATCTAGGTACATTCTTTCAGAGTATCCGAGTTTTGTTTTTTAACCGACAGCACCAGAGAACGGTTTATGTTTTTTAAGTTTTGTTGCCGGTTGGTAACAAATGTAGATAAGTAAATAGCTAATGAATAATGGCTTGGCATTGAGTAGATATATTATGTCTAGGGGGATATTTTTCTTCCCAGCAGTTTTAAAGGATTGAAAATGTTCTTATTTCAGTTATTTAAAATAAAACCAAATATTTTTTTCAGGCACTACTATCGACACTAACACGCATTTACAGTAATTAATAATTACAATGTTAATTGTCATAATAAGGTTTTGGTCAATTTAGGTATTGAATATTGCAAATTGGAAGGAAATGGAGGGGTAAGGTTTAAGGTTGCAATCTTATTGAAATAAGTTTGCGACCTAGCCTTGACCTTCCACGATAACATAATGAAGATAGTCTGTAGGTAAGAGTTCGAAGAGTGCTCAACTGTGTCAATAGATTTATTAGAATTAGACTACTAGTTCGCAATTCACATATTTACGCATTTAGTTAGAGGACTGGTGATACAGCACAATATTTACCTACTTACAAAAATTGAGCCAACACATCCAAGAAAATAAATATTACATGTAGAATTCTTTAAAAATACTGAACTAGTAAAATAATATAACACAATGTCGTTTCACTTCCTTTTCCAGTATTTGCCACATAAGAAAAGTAAATAAAATAGTTGGTTTCTGTAGACTAAGTAAAGTTCGAGCCGAGCATTGCGGTAATAGGAAATCTTGGCAACTTTCGAAAGGTCGGGAGCAGTTTCTAGCTTAGAAGTTGATTTTATTTATTTCAATTAAAAAGTGCATACGTCTACACTAACGTGAGTATGTGATGAATGTTTTACATATATTATTGGATAAATGATTTTTTCGCTTTTATGTTGTTTAAATAGGTATGTAAAAAGTACATTATATTACATTCTATGTACTTATAATTTGTTTTCTAACAACACATTATTTTTCTTTTACTAGAACATTATTTTGTGCCGTAATTTCAGGTGGTGGTCTCACTTATATGATTTCTACTATATACTTCAAAGACTACGTGCTCCTGTTATACTGTTGCGAGCTACATAAGTTTATTTCAAGCATAAGTTTTTTTATATATTATGAATTTATGAGATATTTTATTAAAAGTAAGCCCTCGTTTTGTCAGTATTCCCGGCCAATTGCTAAGTGCACCATTGTTTTTACATACCCTTTGAGCTTTCCGTACGACGTAGGTACCTACCGCGATCTTTCATTATGCGTTTTCGGAATACCTACCTACTGTTCCGTATAAGCTGTTGTTTTAAAGAATTTCGAGGAGCCCGATGAATGGGCGTTGAGAGGGACAGAATTATTTTGTTTCCAGTCAAAAATAATGAATAACATGAATGAGTTTTTAATTCTGACTGCAACGTTACTAAAGACTAAAGTGCCATATATTTTGCGCATTTGTTATTACGAATTTAAGATTAAAATTTTCGTGCGAGTTATTTTTAATGTTTCTGGCGAAACTGAAATTGTTCGAGCGTAAAAAAATTCATAAAGATCAGTTCAGTGAAGCCATATTAAAAATACACAAAAATTATAGTTGCTAGAGCAGATGTTCAACGTTTTATTATAAGTTTCTGAAATGCTATATTTGTGACAGTTTTCAGTAGGTAATAATAATGGGTATGGTACATTATTTTTTTCACGCTGAATTACAATACTATCAGATCAAATTGCTTACCATTCTATCGTTCTACCCTTTTCAGTTAAACTGACTTATTTATTCAATGAGACTTCTTCTAGAAGCACTTTTGAAACGTCCTTAAATATTTTGAACATTTTCCACCGATTCGGAAAGCAGTATCTACGGAGAAGAACCGGCAAGAAACTCCATAGTTGCTCTTTTAAATCATGTCAGTTTTACAATTTAATTTTACAAAATACATATGTAACATCATATTATATTATAAATTATAATAATATGCCAAAGAACTGTCCTGTTGTTTTTACGCGACAACCCTCCATGGGTTTTTAGCGTCCATATATTCCTTAATACTATAGTAGGCTCTCTGAACTAGTACATTTTTTAAGTATATAAGTTTTAAATTTAGAACTACTAAACTGTTTAATATTATGAGGAATTCTCATGGAATTCTGTTGTAATATGTAGCGTGACAGATATATTTTAGTTACTTATTCATCATCAAATAACCCGTTTTAGACTTAAAATAGGTAAATAATTGATGCACATCTCAATGTCAAGCCGTAGATTAGGCGCTAGCAGTCCGCCGCTCTCCAGACTTCATATAAAAGCACGCCAGACTACAAGTGCCTTTGAGACGTTTCCTCCTTTTTTGTTTATTTGGAATTTTTAATGCACACCACAAAAACCTTTCAGACGACATTATGGGTCTAGGCACAGAATATATTAGTAGCAGAGAACACAAGCCCACATGAATTTTTAAAAATCATATATTTAGTCCATATTGTATTTGTTGTTCTTGTGCATTTGAATAAACGTCTGGCTATTGCTTCACTTCGATTTTGCAGAAAACATTAGGTAATTAAGCATAAAATACAGGCCTTTGTTGTAGGTTTGTATTTTTAATTGCATTCACACGATGATTGGATTGTTTTATTTTGAAAAAGCTTAAATCAAGAAAAACGTGTAAAAAGTAATGGTGTAAAGCTGTAAAGGAATTGCATAGAAACAAATACGTATATCATTGTTTATTGTAGCCATATGTGGTTTTATGCATATGGCGCTAATATGATTGACATCGGGTTTGAACATGTCCGCAGGCAACATTTGAGGGTTTAAATAAAAATTCAGTTTGAACTTAAAATTCTTGATTGAGACAGACATTGCACAGAATACTTTATAAAAGCATATTTTTGTTATGTAACATAGGTACATCCTGTTTTATAAATAACTAGCTTTCCGCCCGCGGCTTCGCCCGCCGCCCTAAAACCCGCATAGTTCCCGTTCCCGTGGGATCTCCGGGATTTTCCGGTAAAAAGTAGCCTATGTCCTTTCTCGGGTATCAAAATATCTCTATACCAAAATTTCATGCAAATTGGTTCAGTAGTTAAGGCGTGATTGAGTAACAGACAGACAGACAGAGTTACTTTCGCATTTATAATATTAAGTATGGATTACTTATTAGTTATCTCTACTTACATTGTACATTAATAATTGTAGATAGTTGAATGATAATTCACTTAGTAACAAATACATTTCATGGAACTTTTAACAACAAATACTAACTTATAAAAGACATAAAAATGATGACACAGAAAACTCTATCAAAATAATTTGTTAAGAGTAAGTAAGCTATAAATAACCTTATAAGGTGTTAAAAGAAGACTTGTAATTAAGGGTCATTACCCTTTGAATTGAAAGCTCTATAATTATTTATTTAGATCATACAATAGAAATACAAAAGGTAACAATTAAAAATGTAGTCCACATCGATCCAACGCTGTGACCCACTCAATTCTCGTTTTAGCTCCGTCCAAAATATCTCATAAAATCAATACATCAGGCATGATAAGTACCTACGCTTTGGTGGAGTAATTTTCGTAAACATTTTCATAGAAATACGTACAAATTAATTTAACAATACACTTTAGTATAGGTATTAGTACCTTATATTTAGTTCAGTTATCTAACAAATAAATGATTAAGAAATAAATAAGAAGGTTACAACGGCGTGTAATAAATTGTAGAGCTTGACAACTTTAATTAAATTACTTATCATAATTAACAACCACTTTACAAAATTTCACATTATTTTTAAATGTTGTAGTGTGAATGCCTCTTTAGTACAATGGTTTATGCATGCGTGTAAAACCGTGGGGTCGGTGAGAATTAACAAAAAAGAAATCTCAGTCTGGCACGATATTATGTCCTTCTATGAAAGGCTGATCACCTACTTGTCCATAAATAAACTCGACTTGTGAAACTTATGTAAAATGAGTGAGCCACACAAGAAGACACGGGTATTCATAATTCACCTAAACACGTTTGAGTTTCATTATAATATAGAAACTAATTTCGACTTTTGTTTGTAGTAACCTAAATAATTATCGTCTAAAATAGAAGCAATTAAATAGGAATTAACGCTCAGCGCCGAAACAGCAAATCAATTAGATATGAAACGTATGTATGATTGCGAATTGCGATTCATGAATTTATGGAGGATGCGTACCCAAAATCTACTTGAATATTTAGGTTTCAACTCGTTAATCTTAATTCAACAACATTGAAGATATATCTTCATTTACATGTCACGTATAATCGAGTTCACAAAGGACTTTGTTGGATATGCACGTCAAAAATTCCTGATTAAAATTAATTATTGTTACTAAGTATGCTAAGTTTGAACAGTGGCTGTTTTCTATTGGCAAAGTGCCCTAAATAAAACGAAGATTAAACTGGTTCCGCTATAACTGAGATCTCTGCCAGCTCGTTATACCGACCCTCTACGAAACGTGAAAGTGATGGGCCCGGGTTCTATACCGGCGTATTGCCATTATGGTCAATGGCCATAGCTATCTATACCTAACAGCCCTGTGTGTGACAGAAATGTTCCATCAAATATTATGAATATTATGATCGTATTTGGTTTTCTATTAGTTAGGGATAAAATGAATTTGATGATGCTACAATATTTTGGTAAGCAAATTTTTGTTTATTTTTTCTTTATTATTCATGAACGATAACCTTAACCTTAGAACATAAACGATATAACTGATTAAAATATAACGAAATCATTGAAATTAATAACGAGTGATTTTTATACGATGTATTATGTAATAATAAATGCTAAAAAAAGTGGCTAGTTTGTATCCACTGTCTCAAGTACCTAGTTCATGATAATAATATTATGTTTAATATGTACAATGATTGATTGTTAGAAAGCATTAGTACGAAATATCTAAGATGAAATCTATAAGTTATTACATAAACTTGCTAGAAACAAATCAACTCCCCATAATAAATGATTTATACTTTACATGTTACGTGAAATACAAAAACATGCATCAGGCTTTTCAATTATTGTTCCAGTAACAGTATCCGACAGAGGTCCAAGGTGATGGATTATACTCGTGTGACCATCGGGTCCTTTCGTGAAATGATACCGTTATCAGATTATGTGTGTTAGGAAATTAGACGTTATGTCGCATTAGTGTGAGGGAGCAGTTGGCACATTAGGGATTAGTAAAAATTAATGGTTGTTATATTTATGGAGGGCTTTTTATGTGCAAGTTTCAAAGCTAGAACTAGATAGATGACCTTATGCATCTTTGTCCTCTCAAAAGGAAATATTCCTTGGAAGGAAATATCCTGATTTTATTACATTTTTATCGTAATATTAACAAAAGAACAAAGTCTTCAGCTATAGGTAAAGATAGATATCAAAATATCTAGTAAATAGCAAAATGAAATAATTTTATGAAACCACGGTAAAAGTGAAACTGTTCGAACGGTTCCGAACACTGCTTAGTGTAGCGCATGTCGCGTGACGGTCGGCTGCCGAGTAGGTATACCTACTCGGCAGCCGCGATACACGCGACATGCGCTACACAGACCAAAAAGTGAAGTGACGATGTAATAAAAGTTTCACTTTAATAATAAATAATTTGTGTTTTAATAATATTTTGTATAAATATAATTAAAACATCAATCATAGGGATTATATTATTTACAATATGGTCTTGTTTATAGATAGAGGTTCAATAAAATCAATAGTTTAATATTACCTACATCTGATCCATGATCGGTAGCTTACTCTGAATCGCCGAAACCAAATGCCACTCATCAATTGGTTCCAGGAATTACATATAATAGGAAACTATGGCCGGAATATTTGGGTATGAAGTTTGCGAAGCCTCAGGCTGATACTACATAACAATAACTTAAAACTATTTTAACTATGTTTCAAGGAGATAGTATTAGTAATTAGATGTTGAGACCTAACGAAACCTTGCCAAATATGCCACTTTTGGTATCGAAGCAGTTTTTATTCCGTGCTTACTGCCTATCGCTCCGTGTGACAAGGGAATTATATTTCATTTTTCAATTTGTCTGATCTACATTCGGTTCGGTATTCACCATCACTGGGTGATTGATGGCCTCTACTCGCGCGCAAAATAAAGTTCCTGCTAACGATTACTTATGACTAACACCTTGACAGAAACATCTACTATTATCACATTATATATTTAAATGTCCTTTGACTAATGTTATATAATTATATATTTATTTTCTAAGTACTATTTGAAGTCTTCATCCTTTGAAGATATTGTTACTGCTTTCATATTTTCTGCTCTTATTATAAATTTGAATATTAAATGTCTATAACTATATTTTAAATATATTTTTCCAACTACGAAATAGATTTTTTGTCGATGCATGATGTCGGGAAATAGGAAAAATAATATTCTAGGTACTGATTTTTCTTGGAAAGTGAAACAACTCAAAGGCTAAAAATTCAATCTTAACAACGATGTTACGTATAGAATATTAGTAGAGACATATTTTGCGTGCACATATTTTTTTTTAATCATCATCATCATTTTCAGCCTTTACTTGTCCACTGCTGGACATAGGCCTCAGTCATGGCACGCCACTGAGCCCGGTCGTTTGCTCGTTGTCGCCAGTTTTGACCAGCAACCCTGCGGATGTCGTCACTCCACCGTGTAGCAGGGCGTCCTACGCTACGTTTACCGAGCCGCGGTCTCCACTCTAAGACATGTGTGCCCCAGCGGTTGTCCGTTCTGCGGCACATATGACCGGCCCACTGCCACTTCAGCTTGCTTATTCGTTGAGCTATGTCGGTAACTTTCGTTCTCTGGCGAATAACTTCGTTTCGGACCTGGTCCCTCAGAGAAATACCGAGCATAGCTCTCTCCATAGCTCGCTGAGCGACTTTAAGTTGGTGGACCAGTCGTACTGTCAGTGTCCACGACTCGGCTCCGTAGGTCATAACTGGTAGGACGCACTGATTAAAAACCTTGGTCTTAAGGCATTGTGGTAGTGACGACAAAAAGACTCGACGGAGTTTACCAAATGCCGCCCAACCCAGCTGTATCCGCCTGTTGATCTCGCCTTCGAAATTGTTCTTACCTAGTTGGAGCATTTGCCCTAGGTATACATACTCCTGAACAATTTCTAGGCGGACTCCGTTTATTACTATCGGCTCCGGTAAAATACGGTCGTTGATCATGATCTTTGTTTTGTCTGTGTTCATGCGGAGACCGATTCGTAAGGAGGATACAGCTAGGTCGTTCAACATCTGTTTAAGTTCCTGCAGCGATTCAGCCATAATGACAATGTCGTCAGCAAATCGTAAGTGTGAGATGTACTGGCCGTTGATATTGATGCCTCGTCCTTTCCAATTCAGCGCCCGAAACATATCCTCTAACGCGTTGGTGAACAATTTCGGTGAGATGATGACATATTTTTTTTTAATATTCGCATAAATTTCTTAAAATAATGTATTAAAGTTTGGCGTGTGCTTTTAAGTGATCAGTTCAGTAAATCTATAATAACAAAAAAGCTAATATCAAATAAGGTTTACCGAATTTCTAAGAAATAGTAATTTAAACACATCAAAACCCAAAATATTATGATTTCCCCTTAATTTTAATGTAATTTAGAGCATACAATTTTGACCTTTATTTTTGTAATTCTATCCTGTTGTTGGAACAATATACTGCTCTTACAACCCTTCCTGTTTTGCGTTGATGACAAAAATAAAAATTATTTAATACAGGAGGGTTAGCGCCTCATTGTTTTATAATTTTGTGAATGCCCGTACATTTTACCTCTTTAAAATTAATTTAAGTTCGTGACAGTAGAATAAATAGAGACCTGCAAGTTGACTTAAAATAAGGTATCCAAAATTCATAATATTCAGTGTAAATAACGAAATAAATTAATCTGAATTGAAAGTTAATATGTTTAAATTAATTTTTTACTCGTTCTAAATAATTCGTTGATTGTAGATTATATAACGTCTGGAAAAATATTATTATTTTTTTGTAATTTTATACGAATATAAATAAAAAAAAGCAGTGAAATACTAATCTTTGAACAAATTCTATTTCTACACTCACTCTCCTCGTTAGTTATTATTTGATACATCGAAGAAGTTATTGACACTGCCGTTAAACTTATTTCATAATATTTTCAACCGCGAGAGACTGTTGTTGCATTTTAAAAGATGGTAGAAGATTGCCACTTGAGTTTGACCAACTGCGCATGCGTGTATCTCAGGGCCGCGTTTATCAAATATTTTTTATCAATTATCACTGAGCATAATTAAATTTAGATTCTAAATGATAATAATGTGTATGTTTGTTTAATATAATACTTATTTTATTACCTTTAATTCTATTTATTTAAAAAAATCATGAAACGTTTATGAAGAAGTAATATGTATTATATTTTACTCATAAATATCACTTACATGATTAATTAAAAACTAGTTTAACGGCACCTAAATGGCAAGTCTTACATGTTATATTATGAATACAACAAATGTTTAAGAGAATGTAAAAGATGGGAATTCAGGTACACTGAAATGATTGAACTAATTCGTATGAATTTCTAACCTGGATTCATGGAATACTTTTTATACCAGTTCAATTTGGAAAGTCCAGGCAGGTGTGTGATTAAATACAAACGTTTATTGAAACAGAAAATAAATGATTAACTATACGAATAAAAATCAAAGTTGTAAAATGTAGAGCTGAAAGGTAGAGTCATATCATTATCTAAATTTAGATCCAACGTTAGGACCGTCCTTCAATCCCATCATTATGTGTCACGCATAAGAGGATTCCCATACCCTAAGCGGCACTTAATTCGGTGGTAAGTGTGACGCTGTCGGCCCTATACCGTCTTATCGCCGATTCCGGGGTTATCTCAGAGTATTTGCTAATTTACAATCCACAAATGAATATTTAATCTGAATGTGTCACCCCTGAAAATTCGGCTTCCCGTACTACCATGGGTCAAAGATTATTTAAATTCGGGAACAGATGCGGTGCTTTGTAAATGATATGCATTAATTTATAGACGTATTGTATAATTTAACTGCCTCCTTTGCAAAGTACTTTACCAATGCTTATAGAGTGATAAAGTTTAGGTAGTAGTTTGTTAAAGTTAGTAACAATTCCTAGAAGATCCTCCATTCCTGTAAACATAACAAATAAAGAAGAGATATTTCACCTGTATAAGTGATTATGTAGAGAATTCCTAGAAAAAATGTTATTGTGAATGTATTAAGTAATAACGGTAAAAAGTATCGGATGTCCGTAAGCAGCCATACACGTGCGCTTTACCCACGAGTTTAAATCACTGTAAACAAGATTTGTGGACAATCGCTGACCTAGAAGGAAACACATTTTCGCTCCAATCATCACATAACTGATAATTCTTTAACTGTAGACACCATACTATTTAGGAAATACATTAGTCCTTATTGATAACAATACTATTAAAAATTTCCACGACATTCTAGTCGTTTTGAAAATAGATTTCTTTTTACAATTTTATTGTCTTAAACAATTATGTAGCGTTGAGTTATTCTGCTTGCGTAGAGCGTAAAATACCGTAGGGCGTAGACGACTGATCCACGATGATATTTTTATTAAAAATTTACAAAGAAGTAAACATTAAAAGGTGTACGAAGTTGTTACAAGTATAATCTAAGATATTATGCTCTGGAATTTAATAAACGAAGAAATTTTGCGAAATCAAGAGGTAGCGTTTCTTTTCGCGCAATTCTTTAATTGTTCGAATTCTAACAAATCGTGAAGTTTAATAACTTCATTTCTGTAGGTTCATGCCGATGTGAGCGTCTACGTAATATCGGGATAGGCTACGTGAGGGTGCCGGGGCGGCGGGAGGGAGCGGAGTGCGACGCAGCCTCCCTCCCAACGATTACTGATTAGTGTGCCGGCGTGAGCGGCAGGCCCCACGCGCAATGCCGCCGCCGGCTTTAACTCGTAACACCTAGCGCTCCCTTAGCCGGTAACGATTGATTATATCGAAAAGAACAGCTGATCGCGTACATGTTACTATTACTACGTGCAACATGAATGTGTATGGTTAACGGTTGAGTGTGTGCGTTCGTAGCGTGGACAGAGGTGAGTGACTCTTTGAGAATGCTATAGGTTTACAGGCAAGTTGTGATTATAGGCTGGTTGCTAATGCTGTGTTTTTGGTGCGTAGCTCGCGTAAATGCTACGGATTATAAATCTAGGATGCACACGAGTTTTTATTACATTATACTCTAATTTCAAAACTCTGTAAAAGATTTTTTTATACACAAAAATTATAAAAATTAACTTAAAAATACAGTTTCATCTTCATAAATTTATTCTAATATTATATGCTACATAAATAGTCTGAAATAATCAGTAGTACATAAATAAAAAACACAAGAATACACACGCAGCGTGATTTATCCACGTGTTGCGAGGCGGAATTTGGTATGGCTTTTTGAATAAAACATTTAAAATAATGAAATTAAATACTGGAGTAACTAAAATGGGGCTTCCTACGAATCAAGGAGCTAATCCAGTGTAAGTGCACACCGACCTCAATTAACCAAGGCTTAGGTGGTAAATCCACGCTTCCTTACTTCATCTCAAACATTTCTATATATTCTAAACTTTACCATCAATTTGAATCGTGCTTTGTATGTCAGTACACAGTATTTTATAGGACTTTAAAGGAATATTTATATTATGTTTAAATGAATATATAATAATTATAGAGGCGAAGGAATCATAAAAATCAGTGAATCGGATATTATATTTGTAGTTAACGCTTTCTCTATAATTTAAAAATTGTAATGTTTCATTTTATTTATAAGTAGTTTTGACTTTCAAAAAGAGTCATCATCATCACTATCATCATATACGTTACCATTGCTGGGACACGAGCCTCCTATGAGGCCAAAAAGAGTATCTAATCAAATTTTAAATGTTTTCAATATTTAATTTAAAATGTGTTAATCTACTACATTATTCATAAGTTAGTACGTTATCTAGAAAATGAAAACTATATATTTATGTTATTGCATTCATTTTTCTAGGAATAAAGTATGGCAATAAATTGTTTAACTTACCGCAATATTACACTATGAATATGAATCTTATCTTATCTTTTTCATTCGATATTGAATATTAGAATACGTTCGTGGAATAGATAATTGAAATAAATATGAATATTAAATTAATAAAAGGTTACTCACATGAACTTAAAGGAAATTAATGACAGTCGTTATAAATTTTTATAACTTATATTTTTCTTTGTACTTTATATTAAATTTAATATTAAATAAACCCTGTAATAGATTAGGCTTATTTGTAGGCATCCGTATGCTCACTGAATTGTGTAATTGGAAATTCCTTGAGAATATTATAATAATTATTATGTTTAAGGCAAAATATGTTACGTTAGCGTATAGCCAGTAAATTAATAAACCATATTGTTATTTCATGAATTAAAAAGTTAAATGAAGGAACAAGGCTGTAAAATTGCGATGAATAAAGTATTGTCTCACTAAGTTCGTAGACATCTGATGACTCTACATTTTAATAACTCAAAAATATACCTATACAAGTGTTTAAAAGTTGTATATGTGAAACATTTATTTTTAACTATTCTACTAATTCTACTCTATGTTCTACTAATAATGATGTATTAGTTTTATGATAACTTGCATGATTAAACAATTGAAAGCAGGCAATCAACATCACATGTAGCTACTAAAGACTAATATTAAGACTGAAATTGATATTCTTTTCGATTTTATATGAACATTATGATAGGTCTATATCAATAACCGCTGTAGGGATACTTAAAAGGTCTAGGGCAAAAGTAAACATTTTCCTTTATTTCCATTAACACCCCAAGTCTTTTATAATAGTATTATATACATTATCCAATCATGTTATTATGAATGCAGTTCTGGGTTTTCGGCTGTAGATTAAAATATTCGTTTTGGTCTGAATGAAATTTTAATATATGCTTATTCGAAAGCGTCCACCACAGCTTTTTCAAACGCGACTTAAAAGTAAGATGAAACTATTTTTTGCAATTCAAATGAATGCAAAGTATTTGCATAGAACGATTTTTCATTTCGGAAATTTCCGTGCTCTATTTTTTTCTTTGGTAACGTCTACTTTCAAGTTTATATTCACTCTATTTAGTTATTTAAATTACTTGTTATGTTATAAAATGCAACTACATATTTAATTCAAGAGATATCGCATCTTGTCAAGCTGTTACTAATATTTGGTTGCAAGTGTATTGTAATTTGTAGACTAAGGGCATATGTTTATTATATCCTAAGATTATATCTATATCTTAATATATATAAATCACGTGTCACAATTTTTGTCCTCAATGGACTCCTAAACCACTTAACCGATTATAATAAAATTCGCACACCATGTGCAGTTCGATCCAACTTGAGAGATAGGATAGTTTAAACATGTAGGTACCACGGGCGAAGCCGGGGCGGACCGCTAGTCTAATAATGAAATTCTAATGAAATAACATCTACGTCAAAAATATAAGGCTTTGAAAAGCTTAGGAAATACGTAAATATTATATGTATTCAGATTCCTGAAAATCTTTATTATATTCCTGAATCTTTCTTATGTATTATTCCATGAATTAAATATGATATAGAGCTCTACAATAGCTCCTGAAATATATATACGTGGGAAAAGCATTTCAATTTAAGAGTTTTACACAATTATACATGTTTATTGAACCTTTCAAATTATAAACATGCAATTAGTGAACAAATGAAAAGATCGTTAAAAGAGATAATTCCTAATGACTGCAAAAAGATAAAAACCTAATTACTATGCTGATTAATGCGAATGAAGGCAAAGAGAAAGATTTAGGAAATTTGGTTATAAAAAAGAACAGTAAATTAAGTATTCATACAAAAGCTGTTTCACACAGATGGCTTTAATATCGCTGTGAATTCATATGATACGAGGAAATCCTTGGAAAGCCTACGAATATTAAAATGATAAGCGCTGTTATAAAATATACTAAGGAAAATATATAGCGGGCACACAAAATTATGAACAAGATTGAAACGAATATGAAAGATAAATAGACGCCCAGGGTTTGCGAAAAAATATAACGTCGTAAAATGTGTACGTGGAGTTTACCAAGTGTTCCCTTCAGATTTCACCCGCCTTTGCCTTTATTTGTTTATATAAACACGTTATTTGCGATACATTACCTTTAATGGCCAATTGTTTGCGTTTTTAATCCTTCTTGTAAATGAGAATTCGAACGATTTAGCTACGATTTGTTATGTGGCTTTAAACAGCGCTGGAATTATTTTCCTTTTGGGATTTTCGCTAAGAATTATGATGTTATATGTGGTTAAACGATTTTTATAAGCTATTCAAAATTAATTGTTGCAGAGATGCCTAAGGCAGATTGATTTCATTAGATAAACTTAAAACGTTGATGATGAAAATGTAATTTTACTCTGAACTGCTTAACTTGTCTTATCTGGCCAATAGTTACAATAATTGATATCACACATTTTAGCGTCCTGGTTATTTATTTATTAAATTAATTTCTGGCGTTAGTACATACTATCAATAACCAAAAAATAAATATTCATTAAATATGTGTATGGACAAACCCTAAGTTATTATGATGTAAGCTCTTTGACCGCCGAGTTCCTACAGCCTACTACAAGGGGACGTTCATATATAAACACGCGTCTACGGAAAATTTCATCTAAAATATTTATTAATTAATGAAATATGATAATGTATTCCAGATCTGATATATTTACAAGCACTTTTCAGACACGATTTTTTTATTTATCAAATGGTACCGTCTATATAGAGATTTACCATTACAAAATATATAATATATTCTCCCCCTGTTTTAGTGGTAAATAGTGTCTACTTAATCGTAAATAATATCTACGAAACAAGTGAAAAAGATTCTTCTTATTCACTTGTTCTTGTTCTTCTTAAGATTCCTTCTACGACTCATATAGTCCGGCTTATTAGCATACAATATAAAACAAATAATAACACTATTTTCACTGTGTTTTCAATGTATGTTTGTTTTCAACATCGTGTTCAGTCACAGCTAATTGTATGTATTTAAGTGTGAAAATATTCGCTACATTATGGCTACATTTTACGACATAATTTTGATGACGGTCGCATTATGAACGAGCCTTTAGGCAATCGGATCATTGACACGTTGCCAGGGATGTGCTATACTGACAGAATCGATTAGGAATATATCAAAGTCAACCATAAATTAATTCGAGTACAAATATGTCACTATAATAATTTGACGGCTATAAATATTCTGATGAATAATAGCAGATGTTTTCATTAGCTTCAACACTGACTTAACAATTTCATTTATTCTTTTTTGGTCATTAATTTCAAATTTATGCATATTATTATGAGTTAGATTTAAAGATTTCGAATGCTGCATATTAACATAGTAATAAATCTACACAGTTTCAACCATACAAGTATCTCGTAGCGCATCGCTACGAAAGATCTACGTGAAGATTTGCGTAGTCATAGTACAGGCATCGTGATAAAAATTATACTTATTGTGACATAAAACAAAATAATGGTTATGAATTTCCTAAGCTTAAATATTCTAATATGTATTTACGCATTTTTATTATGATTACACGCCAGACGACTTCAAATTTACGCAATATAAGTTCGCGATCTTTCAGCTCATAATAATGATAGACTTGAAAGAAAAACAAACTTGTAACGTCTTCATCACGACCCTGAAAGCCGTCAATGACTAAGAGATAAACTTATAATACAGACGAGAAAATAAAACCAATTAAAGAAAGTTATTTGTTAGTGAGTGTGAGAGAAAATTTTCATGAGTGGCCAACTTAGGAAGGTCAGTTTGCTGTCAAGCGCAGGCGAAACTGGGATGCGGATTTAATACGAGGTTTTTGTGTCGCGTTATATAGGGCCTGGTGATAATGTGGAGCATCGTTGTGTTTTACTTTCGTGGACGGAAACGCGAAAGTGGTTTTGTTATAATTAATAGTTTATGGTTGTTTAGTATATTCGTTCTGCATTTAAGTAGTTTCACAGTACAGTACATAAATTGAAAATCTATATTTATAAATTTAACATTTTGATTGATTTTATCGGATTTTACACGCGATTTATTCATTATAATACTATCACGACGTTTTGCAAACTTTGCAGCGAGCGTTGGTCACGGGTTTAAATGTATAATACTCGCATAAATCAACCACAAGAAAATACAGCTAAAAATAGTTCATATACATAAAAATTACAACACAAATATAAAACGTATATTTAATTGTGCGTATATGTAATATATTTCTGTTTTAGCAATAGGAGGCGCAGCAGTGGGATGATGGTGATGACTATTAATCCTTATTACAGACTAATATGATAGAATTTTAAGATTTTCGCTTCTTCGCTTAAGCAGGCATACGAGCTGGCGTGTCACCTGATGGAAAGTTATGCCCGCCGCCCATAATCATTCGCGATGTTAGGGCCACCGCGAATGTGATGCCGGCCTTTGAGGTATAACTTTGCCCTTTTCTTAAAGGTGAATTATGTGAATTATTTGAAGTATTCGATATGATACCGTCCCATTGATTACTTGATTGTGGTCGAGTAATTGGATCGCATTAGACCAGCTTTGCGCCTGGCCACGGTTAATCACTTTGACTTACTGAAGTAGTTTAACGTCCCATATTTGGCATTCCCTATTCATTATAAATCTTATCATTTGTTTAATATATTGAGAAAAATAGTAGAATAGAGAAACCTATATTTAGAATAGTTTATTAAAAATCCTATTTCTAATTTCACAGGAAAGTTCTTATACATAGATTTTTTCCAGTTTACTTACCTACATAATAAGTATGAGAATGAAAAATTTGTGGGCTGTGATTTTGGTTTAGATTCAGTCGACATAGACCATAGTAAGTAAAAACCACAAATAGAGTTCGTGATTCATATGGGAATGTATAATTGTAAGGATATTGAATATAGATACCTAGATGTTATAATTTTTGGCTCCAAAATACCTATGTATTAAGGTCCGTAAGTGTGAAATCAAATCAATCCTTGCTATGAATAAAATAATTGAAGTTTTCTTCATTCTGCTGCTCTTACAACTAACTTATAGTTCTTTATATAAGTTTTCATGTATTTACTTATAATATACTAAATATGAAAATAGAAGGGGGACTTAACTGTATCTATCTTTCGCATATATTTTTCAAGATTCTGTTAACTATTTCGACTATTGCATAATAGTTCATGAATCACCAGAAAAAACTTAACATTCACCTTAACAGAAACCTTAAAAATTATTATTTTACCTAAATTTCAAACGATTTGAAGTTAATTGGATCGAACCACATAGCGCTTAATCGTTTTACGCTATTTATGACATGACTCTATAAAATACGCTGGTTGCAGGACATTCTTATCCTTACTAGCTTAATTAGATTTGTTATAGAGTGATTTATCCACTAAGCTTTTTTAAACAATGTACATAGTCAGCATTCCATAAAATTATCGGATAATCAGAAAAAGAAGGTCTC
This sequence comes from Colias eurytheme, assembly GCF_061535395.1. Classification (NCBI taxonomy): domain Eukaryota; kingdom Metazoa; phylum Arthropoda; class Insecta; order Lepidoptera; family Pieridae; genus Colias; species Colias eurytheme. The sequence continues at coordinate 5,013,374 of NC_142995.1, read as the reverse complement.
AAACATTAATATAAATTAAAACAATACGGTCATACGAAAAAATAATGGCTGTCAGTTTCTTAAAAGCTGACGCTAGATATAATTATGCGAACAAAACGTTTTTAATAATTTTCGCCATTAAATAAAATAGCATGGAAATAAATAGAATGAATTTTAATAGGGAAACGTCAACGAGTAGGTACGCTCGTCAGGCGCCACGTTGTAAGATGGCGGCTGCTCGACGCCGAACACTTTTGGCGGCAAACGTGACAGGAGCTTATGCTGAAATCGGAATATGGGGCGATATGTACACATGGCAACGATACGTTATTTAACTCAATGTACCTCTAGTGTATAATCAATCTCGTTTTTCTAAATAAATGTTTTCCCTCGTATCATTTGTGAGTGTGGAAGACGTCTTATTTTAAGACTTACGTGATAATATTTTTTTGGTTTATGAGAGTATCTATTTACTTAATTCTTTTGCGCCAAATTCAAGTAATAATTTGAATACATAAATGTGCAATGTATTAGATTACAAGAAATGGTTTAGCCTACATTCTTCCTAGTATAAGTACGTCTTAAAGAAAACATGTATGTATAATAATTTTAAACTAATAGTAGCAAACAATTTCTACGTTTCAAAAGGTTCTAGCATATTAAAATTGAATTTAATTTAACCTCTTTTATTCAAATATTCATATTAAATTATATCCATACTAATATTATAAATGCCAAAGTAACTCTGTCTATCTGTCTGTTACGCAATCACGCCTAAACTACTGAACCAATTTGCATGAAATTTGGTATGGAGATATTTCGATACCCGAGAAAGGACATAGGCTACCTTTTATTGCGAAATATGTACCACAGGCGAAGCCGGGGCGGACCACTAGTTTACAATAAGTTATGAATATCGTGTACATTTATGATCTCATATTATAATACCTTTATTTAATTTTTTGGTAATAATTCTACATTCTAATCTCTACATTTTCCAGTAATATTATAAATATATGTATGTCATTTTACTAACTTTCCTTTGATATACCTTTTATTGTGCGTATACAATATACGACAAGATAGGCAACAACATAATTTAAACCGCTTATTTAAAAAAGATCATAATAGAATTTTGCGGTGAGGTCCTTGATCACCTTGTAGGTACTGCTTGGTTATCGAGTTAGCAATTTACGTAATCTGGTTACTGAAAAGGAAATTGGGGTTCGTAAATTTGTAAAACGATTTACAAGTGAACGATAAATAAGGAAGTTTTGAGGTTAAGAGGAAACGATTGTTGCTATCTTGTTTTTCAAAGGCATATTATTGACTGCATCAATTTTAAAAAGGTACCTAACATTAATATGTAAGTACTAACTCCAAAAAAGCTCATTCTTTTATTCGTTCAACCAAACTTCTTTTTAAATCGTCATTTCGTAAGAAATATCCTCTTTAATTAAGACTGTAATGTTTAAAACATTTATTTACTACAATAGCAGTAAGTTAGAGACGAGAGAGAAGTAGAGCCACACAAGTTTAGTATATGTAGTTAGTAATCTTATCGAGTTGTTTGATACAATATGCTTTCTCTTAAAGTTTTACAATACAAAATACGGTAGTATTATTTTCACTTCCCCAATAATACAAGAAATAATCTTCTTTGCTTTCAAACAAATATAAAATATGTTTAAATTATGCATAAACTACGCAACGATAAAGGTATAGTATTAAATACTGATCCCGTTTGTCAAAGATAATACTATACTAGTTCTATTGTATTGAAAGTTTATGGTCAATATCTATACTTATTATATTACAAAGCTGAAGAGTTTGTTTGTTTGTTTGAACGCGCTAATCTCAGGAACTACTGGGCCGATTGGAATTCGAATTCGAAGGAAATTCTTTCGGTGTTAGATAGCCAATTTATCGAGGAAGGTTATAAGCCCTATCATCACCCTAAGACCTACAGGAGCGGAGCAATGCAGGTGAAACCGCGAGGCACAGCTAGTACTAGATATAGGTATTAGCCATGTACGATTTAATGCCCATAATATATTAGCAAACAGTCAAGATAATGTATTATGTAACATATCGAATACGCCTCAAGCATTGAACAATTTGCTCCGAGTTTGTAAAGCAATAAAACAGGTAGTTAAGGTGTGAATTATTTGTTTGCATAATTAATGGTTGCTATTTCCCATCAGTTATTCATTGAAGATAATGGAAACTTAATAAAATGATGTCGCTTATAAATATCAAGCACGTTGTTACGTGTAATATTATATTGAGAAATTGTTTCGCTCAGTGTTCAAAATTGTTATTAAAACATTATTTAAATCGTTTATTGGCAAAAATGCGTCAACAGCTTGATGTTTCTTCCACTAAAGTGAATTGTTTATCATATTCTATTCTCTACGAATATTTAATGTCTTTATACATTTATTTTTGAACTATCTATTTGTACACTATTTCTGAACATAAGAGTGTAACATAACCGCTAAAGTAAAGCCGAAATATGTGCCAACTCTTGGGCTACGGTTTCCCAACAATGTTACACAAACCTCTATAAATTCGACAAACTTTTTTAATCTTGATAGATATGCGGAAGGACACGAATGAAACGCTAGACGGCTGTTAACGTACTGACTTTAATTGACGTAAGATGACAACGTTACAGACATTAATGCACATACATAACAGTCCCTCCCCCATAGTCAAAATAACTTAAAAGTACTTCTTGAAGTCAACCTTGGGACGGTTGCGCTTCTCACGTGCATTTGTGGCTGATTGGTTCGGCTGGGCTTCCTCGCCCTGCTGCTGGCTCGCTTCCGCGTCATGGAAGTACTCGTCTTCCACATCGGTCCCGGGCGGGCGCCGCACGCCTCGCGTCGTCGTCACCCACGACGGGGGCGAGCGCTGCTGTCCGTCAGTGGCCGGTTGAGGCGAACCGCTGTTTACAGGCGAATCTGTCACCCTGTCGTCCCCTCTCTCATCCGCCACTGCACTCGCCACTGACGCTTCACGTGTCGGTGAATGCGTGGGAGGAAGCGATGATAATAATATATCCGATTCGTAAGAATTTACCGAGTCCCAAGGTTGCTTAACTAAAATATCGCCTTTGTACATGATAATCTGATTTTTATGTTTTTTAACTGTCGAATTTGTAACACTATCTTTAATATAATATACCATTTTCCCAACATTTTTTATAATTATGCCTTTACACCATTTATAGTCTTTTTTATTATAAAATTTTTTGTATAAAACATATTGACCAGGCTCAAATACAACATCTCGTTTACGTACATTTTTAGCTTGTGTACACTGATTAAATGTTACATTACTATTAGCGGATGCGGTCGATGGAAGCGGAGAACGAGTATGGTTCATTATGTCAAAACGGCACCTCAACTTGCGCCCAAACACTAACTGAGCCGGAGAAACATTTGTTATTGAGTGTACAGAGTTTCGGTAATCGAACAAATATTTGAGCAAATTTAACCTACTATCTTTTATATTTTTACTATTCAATATACTAGATTTAATCCCTTTTTTTGCAACTTTAACATATATTTCTGCTTGGCCGTTACTAGCCGGGTGGTAAGGCGGTGACGTTAGCTGATTAATACCGTTTAACTGGCAGAAATCTCTAAATTCTGTTGAAGTGAACGCTGTACCATTATCTGACACTATCGTGTTAGGTAGCCCAAAACGAGACATAAACTCGTACATTTTATCGGTTACGGCGCTCGAGCTACAACTATTCATCTCGTAACTTCGACCCATTTGCTATATGCGTCCACTATAACTAAGTACATCCGATTATTTAAAGGGCCCAGAAAATCTAAATGTATTCTGTAGAATGGGTGCGGGGCAAGCGGCCACGGAACAATAGGCGCCTTCGGTGGTGATGACCTTAATTGATTGCAAATATCACACGTACCTATCATTTTTTCAATTGTTTCATCTATACCTGGAAACCAAAATCTCGCCCGGGCTTCCGCTTTAGTTTTAACTATACCTAAATGTGACGTATGCAATTCCTTTAAAACCTGATTGCGCAAAGAACTCGGTATAACTATCTTGTGTCCGCGCATAAGACACCCGTTTTCGTATGATAACTGTAATCTACAAGAAAAATAGGGTTTAATCAAAACGTCGCTAACTTTTCGAGGCCAGCCGTTTAAAACATAACTAGTCACTTTATTTAGTATCGGATCTTTAACGGTTTCATTCCGCAATTCCCGTATAGTAATCGGTAACGCGCCCTGAAAAACAAATCGAATATACGCTGCGCGGTCGCAGGTGTCTTCCTCCCCGCGCGCTTTCCCCCCGTCCGCCGCTGTGAGCGGTAGGCTCGCCCGTGATAAATAGTCAGCTGTGTTATCTTTACTTTTAACGTATTCAATCACGTAATTATAGCTGCTTAAAAATAGCGCATATCGCTGTAACCTATTTGCGGATACTTCTGGAATGCCCTTATACGGACCGAATATTGATAAAAGGGGTTTATGATCCGTGCGTAAAATAAACGGTGAGGTACGGCCGTACAAATATTGATGAAACCGCCGCACCCCAAAAATAATAGCAGTAGCTTCTTTTTGAATTTGCGAGTAATGCTTTTCTGCACTATTTAAAGTACGAGATGCAAAAGCAATCGGTCTCTCTTGCCCATCATCAGCAATTTGTGATAAAATTGCACCTAAGCCATATGGTGACGCATCAACCGTTAAAATAATTTTTGAATCAGCGTTATAGTGTGCCAATACTTGATCGGAAGCTAATATTTCCTTTATTTGAATAAACGCTTTGTTTTCTAAGTCAGACCAACGCCACTTAATCCCCTTTTTTAATAATTCATATAGAGGGCTTAATATCGTCGAAGCGTCTGGTATAAAACATCTATAGTAATTAATTAATCCCAAAAATGATTGTAGCTGATTTACATTAGCCGGAATGGGGGCTTCTAATATCGCTTTGACTTTGTCCGGATTTTTTTTTAATCCGTCCTTGTTAATAGTGTATCCTAAGTAGTTAATTTCATCCTTAAAATATTCACATTTCTCGCTCTGTAAAACGAGGCCGGCTGCTTGTAAGCGTTGGAGTACCGTGTGTAACCTTTCAAGATGTTCAGCACGATTTCGGCCCGTGATACAGACATCATCTAATAAACACAGTACCCCGTCGATACCGGAAAGCAATTCGTCCATTGCGCGCTGAAAAATAGCAGGCGCGCTCGCTAAGCCGAAGACTAACCTTGTAAATACAAACAGGCCGCGGTGGGTATTGATGCAGGTGTACTTTTGTGACTGATCGTCTAGAATAAATTGATTATAGGCCATTAATAAGTCTAATTTCGTAAACTGCTGGCCGCCGTGAAGCTTGGAAAATAACTCCTTTATAGTCGGCAATGGATATTTGTCAACAACTAATTGTTTATTTAGACTAACGGAATAATCAACACACAATCGAACCGACCCGTCGCGTTTTAACACAGGAACGATCGGCGACGCGTACTCTGAGTGTGATACCGGTTTGAGTATTCCTAAATCTAGAAGCCTATTTATTTCTTGGTCTACTTTATCACGTAACGCGAACGGCATGGGGCGCGCTTTGAAATATAAAGGTTTTGCTTCTGGTTTTAAAAATAACGTAACTTTATGCCTATTAAATTTACCTAACTTGTTGGAGAATATGTCTGGATAACGTAAATGTAGTGAATGTATATCACTCGCTACTTTACAATTGAATACCGGTGATAGTTGTAACTCGAATTTCGCTATAAAATCTCGGCCGAGGAGGGGCGGCCCGCCGTGACGAACAACATAAACTTGAAGTTTATGCGTAAGTCCCTTCCATTCGACCGTCATAAGTGCACAGCCTATGCATGCAATGATCTCCCCCGTGTAACTGATGAGTTTTTTATTAGTGTTCGATAATGGTACATTAGAAAAATACATTGAATATGTTCTATTAGACATGACAGTAACGGCCGAACCACTATCCACTTCAAAAGGAATTTTTATCCCGTTTACACACACCGTTTCCACTAATGGCTCCCCTTTAAATGATCGAATAAGATATAACTCACCATCATCGTTATCACTCTCACCGGCCGCATCCGTATTTACACACTTCACCGCTTTGCACATTCGACGCAAATGACCTTTTTTATTACATTTTCTACAAATGAAACTAGCGAACCGACACTCTGAAGACTTATGATTTTTGTAGCCGCACACTGAACACTTTTCTTTATTCTCACTATTGTTATTGTTATATGGCACTTTTTTCGCGATCTTGAACAAAGCGTCCGATGAATTTGGCGTAGCCGCAATGGCGGCCGCGCGCGCGCTGCGTAGATTCTCGACCAACTCCACTGCTCTGGCCAATGTCAACTCTCCCAGGTCCTGCACGTACAGCTTCTCTTTCTCAGGTCCAGGCAACATTCCCATAATAAACCGATCGCGCAACACCTCCTCTACATTACTGAAATTACAGTACGCTGTGAGGCCGCGAAGTCTCGCCGCCCATTGTTGCGCCGATTCCGTTGGTAGTTGTTCTGCCGAATAGAATTTATGCCGTTCCCCAAAACCAACTTGTTTCGGCGTGAAATGTGCATCTAAAAGACGTAGAATGTCTTCATATGGCACCTCTTGTAATTCTTTCGGCAACGCAAGGTCAGATGCCAACTTGTAGGTACTATCTGACAATGCACTGAGTAAGAACGCTCGTCTTTTCACTCCCAAGGGGTCTTTCACCGCATCTATGTCGTTCGCGATGAACCATTGAGCTATCCTGCTTTTGAAAGTCTTCCACGTTTGCAGACTGTGATCGAAATTGGATAAAATGCTCATATTCGAAAACGACATTTTGTTTTATTTTTTTATATCGCGGGTACCTCGTCGCCACTGATAGATATGCGGAAGGACACGAATGAAACGCTAGACGGCTGTTAACGTACTGACTTTAATTGACGTAAGATGACAACGTTACAGACATTAATGCACATACATAACAAATCTCAAATAAACTTGTTCTTTTATAATCAGCCTAAAAATAATGTTTTATAGTAATAAAGAATTTTAATAATCTTAAATATCTTGCTACTAATATGATATTCACAAAATCGTTGTTACCTACCTGTGTCTAATTATATGTACTTACATGGTACTTACCTTACATAATATTGACAGTATACGTCATTTTCCTCAGTGAAGCCTCGCGTTCACATAGACCGAGCTGCTTCGCGCAGTTATTGCTTCGCGGTGCTGCTCGCTACTAATATACACTGTTCAAATTGGTTAATTCATAATACTGATAAGTCGTTCGCGTATAACATAAACATTTATTAACTATTTATTTAGGACAAAAAGCGCTCTACCTTTTATTCTTTCTTTGTTCTGCATTAGTATCGTTTACAAAACATCCCATATATCTTTAATATCCATTTCACCTGAGCCATACGATTCTAAATCATAGCGCTTCAGGCGTGTCCACAGAATGTTGTTGCAAGCGCTGTGTCAGCATTTGTTTACCCGTACCGAGTATACCTGCTATAGGTATAGGTACAGGTATAGGTATACCCCGTGTAATGCCCGCATCACATTAACACGGATGACTTAATACTGAACGTGCTAGTAAATATTCCATCAGTGCTTATCGATACTTTAAATGAAATTATAGTATTAAATATCTTCATATTTACGTGCAAATAGAACTAAATGGACAGGTTTATTTAAGCTTTCTGAGCTGCCTTGGCAGCGTATTTTAGATTTACTTATTGCGTTTTTGTTTATTTATTCATAAAAAATGTGTTTGCTATATGAAATCGTGTAGCTGCTCTCATGAAACCAACGTTGCTTTTATGAATATGAATGTAGTTAATAAATAAAGAGAAATATAAATAATTAGGCAATAACTATAACATAATACGTAGTTACCATGATTATATTAACTACTTTTGAAAGGGCCAATTAGGTGGCCATTAAATTCATATTTAATTCGAGCCACGTCGTATCTGACACGTAGTTTGGAATATAATGTTAAGCAATTACAATAAAACAGAGGTTTCCCTTTGTTTGTACGAGTATGAATAAAGTTATACAATAAAATGGATCCTCTAACTTTTTAATACACTTTTCGTGGAAATCAGACATGCCTTTACGTTTATTGATATACTTCTTTACGAAGTTAAATAGAAGTTAGTTTTGTGACAAGGGTCAAGTCGAAACGTATTATAGAAGTTTGCTTGTAAAGGGATACTGTCTGGGATACAAGTTAGTTGCTCTAATTACAAAATGTTATTTAGGATATGTTCAATGATTGGGCATTATTTATTAGGCCACGAACTTGATTGCGGGATTTGTGGTTTGTTTGGGCGTGTTTGTCCAATAAGAGTTTATTGAAGGTCAGTCTGGAATATTACTAGGGTTATGTGGGATATAGAGCTTGTGTTCAATCGCTGTAAGAAAATCTTGTAATTATTATGTTACCTGTTGTTTGTGTAGATTTTGGTCTGTTGTTTTAAAACTCTACACTTATTGAAACGTGCATTGTACGTCAATTTAAATTAAAGGTAGGATTTTATATAAAAAAATTCTGAGCTAAAACAAACCTCCATAATATACCGCTTCATACACACATACGTTGAATTGATAACCTCCCTATTTCAAATCGATTAGATGTCAACGACACTATTCTCAACAGATATTTACCTCACTCCATCTTCAGAGACAAGTGGCAGATGTATTTCACATTGTTTTTCTTCATCGTTACTCCGTAAGAATCTTCTATAATAATTAATAAGCTTGCGATCTAAAGTGGAAATAAGTATCATGATGATGTACCTATGATGAACTAAAGCGTCTCTAAAAGATGTGATATTTATAAATAAATGTTTAAGTTTGATAATTTTGTGATCAACCATACCAAGGTCTTTTTAAAACCTATTTGTGGTGATAAAACTATACATTACACACAAAAATGTCACTTTCTAGCAGCGTACTAGCTTCTTCGTTCCTAAAAAAGATGTTCAATGAACTGAAACCAATGTGAAAAACGTTTTCTTCAAGCGTACTAAGAGATATTTGGTGATTCATGTGTCAAACTGAGCGTAGCCTATGCTAAGGTCTAAAAGTTTTATATAAATCTAAAGTAAAAGTTTAGGTCTATCTCTTGGTGGATGAAATAACGCATCGTTAAAAACCCGACTTCGAGCAGAAATGTCCTTCTCAAATCACTTTTTTCCACAAACGCACATTAGGTATGCACATCATTTACCGATAGACACTATTTTTGTCTTATAATGCGACCATGATTTCAATTATTTAAAACTAAAAAAAAGATTTTTTGTCAAACCTAAAGACGACGTAAAGAAATCTTATAGGTATTCGGTAAAAATTTCACAAAGAAATTCAATATAATTATCAATTCCTCGGTTATTGAGTCCAGATGTCAATGCGTAAACAGCTTACAGATTTCAATCACCAAATCGAAGAGCGTTATATCGATAATCTCCAAGTATTGGCGCTACGGCAAACATTCCATTTGAGCGATAACCATTGAACAAAAACTCCCACACCCCTCCGATTTCTTGTCGATTATGAAGGGAGGAGGGGGGGCGTGATGTTATTCAGGGGTCTACTTTGAATGGTTGGTCGTTTCAGAGCCCTCAAATGGGTTAATCGCTCCGAGTCGTTGGCGGCAGCTGCACCTGACGGCCTGAGTTACGATATTACGGCTGTAATAGGCATGAACGGGTATAAAAAACAGTCAGCACAAATTCTGCAAATGTGCTCTATTACATGTTGTAGTTTTAATCGTTTTAATTAGTATTCATTAAGTATAACGACGTCGAAGTTAACTCGTATATCAAATTAATTCCATTACAATTTAACCCGACCTACAAAAAATGCAAAATATAAAAGCATCAAATATGCCACAGTAGTCTCATAACGTTAACTAGTAAGAATTATTTTGTCCAGTTCATAATGCTCATTAACCCTTTAAAATGTTCATCAGTGACCGCATAAACGCCATGACCGAAGTGTAAAACGACATGGGCGTCTTTACATAGAAAATTTATAAGCAAATATACGTAGAATTTAGGTTTTCACATACACTCAACAGTGAGAAGGGCCCGTCGTTTATTTGATCAAATATTTACATCACCCACATCCAGGGGCTGACGTTTTTTCTCTATTCATATTGTCCATAATGAATTTTGTATAAATGACAGTCGCTAACATTTAACCCTTTTAAAAAATTCAGAGATGTTTGGAAAGGATGGCCAATAAATCAAATAGTGCCTATGTGCATACTTTATTTGTCTTTAATTTAAATGTGCTATCTGAAAAACAAGTAATACAAAACAACTACTTTATGAAAATCATCTTTAAAGATACAATCAGTCGTGACAAAAGTTATGTCTGTAATCGCCTGATGAAATATTAACATAAGAGTAATAAATTGATTTAAAAACCAGATGAATTCAAATAAACATTCACATCATTACCTGAATAAGAACCATCTGCATTAAATGAATGTAACTATTATTACCAATCTACAAAGATACGGACAAAATATCATCCACTTTATACTATTAGCGTATTCAAACTGCCATACCGCCCACGTACACTCTACCACAAGAGGCCGGTGTGAACTGAAAAATGCAAGTAATAAAACTGGTTGATGCAAAAGCACGTATCTTGTTAGTTGGGCTGGGACACTCCGATGTGCTTACAGCTTACATACAAGTGTGAACGTATCCGACTTGTATAGGACATGCATTTAGAAGTAGGATGCGATGCTTTATTGCCACCGCGATATGAAGGGATTGTAACTGGAGTTAAACTTGTTCGGAATTTATATTGCATTGTTAAAATCCTTTGTTACGCTGTGTATGTTTGTGATGAACATGCCTGCCGGAATATACTTTTTAAGTGACATCATGGTGGTATCATCTTTCTATCTCAAAAGGGATATTTATTAATAGAAACAAGAATACTTACTTAGTTCTAATTTTGAATGTGTAAGCGACAATTTATGAAATTGATAAGGAAAAAGTCGAAACTAAATGTGAACCCTTTGTGCAATCCATTTCAAATGAATGTTATTTAAAGGCAAAAAGCATTATTGGAAAAGAAAATCGTCTTAAACCTCTCGATATCAAAAGTAACACCTGGCTCCTATATTATAGAGTCAGTTATTGGTGTCATTCGTTCAATTCGATTGTGTCAAAGTATCTACAATTCGATTTCAATAATTTTATTCCGGGGTTGAAAAATCACGTTCAATGTACGTTAATCAAAACTCGCGTACAATTCTCAACGGCTTGCAATTCAAGATGATGAATTCGTTTAATAAGAGCCCAAAACTGCGCTCGCTTCGGTAGTAACACATTGCTTTAAAGCCTTCTGTTTCAGCGATTTATTTGGCCTTTTGTATGTCTACATGTTTATTTATTGTTACTATTTGTAACATTTCAGGTGACTGGGTCAATTGTTACAATATGGAACATTTTAGTTGTGACTTACCTACGTTGGAATTTAATTTAAACATTTTCTATTAAATGATTAAGATTTCAATTAATGTTTGAGAATGACGGATAATTACACAATTTTACAAAATGTTTGTGATAATACCAACAAAAAACTAATATAACAGTATGTTTATTATATAAATACATATTACCAGTCTACATACACATTGATTAAAAGTTGAACTATACTCATTTACCAAATATGAGCGAACAAATATAAAGCTGTTTTATGAATGTTTATTGCAATCTGAAACAATGATGTTGCTGTTTATTGCAGTTAAAATAATGCAGGCGGTGTGGCTTCGTGTAAAAATTATTTTAATGCGTTGCTGGTAGGTAGTAGTACTGAATGATTCTGCAATACTTTATGAAGATTTCTTTGTTACAACAATTTGTTTGGGAGTGTAATCAAAATGTAAAATTAAAAAGTAATTTTCAGTTCTTCTTAAAAGTCGAACGCTTTACAAGTACAAAATGTAAGTTAATTACAATAAAGAAGGTGTCTGAAGGCTATTGTGATAGAACTAATTGGATTGCCTTTTATATCTACAACTGTGGAGCTATCATCATATTCAATAATGTATTTGCAATGAAATATGTATTTATCGTTAATTATTATAATTTACTAGCGGCTGGTCCCGGCTTTGTTTCATGATCCGGGATGATTAAGAAATAGAGCAGTCAATGTACTACTAAATCAGGAATAATGTAGCTTTCAGATCAAACAATTTTCAATACGGTCCAGTTTTTTTAGAGCCTTCAGAGAATCTCAAACAAACACACAACGAAATATTTCCTATAATATAGCTTAATATCTATAAATAAAAATTGAATAATTAACAATTAAGACTCTAAATTGTTAATTATTCAATTTATCTCAAACATTCAAATCCTTGTCCTTTGTACGGTACGTAATTCGAACCCTAATCCAATAAGGTTGTGGCGAGGTAGCAGTCAATTGGTTGATCTGAATTTGCCGTTTATTATGTATTTGGGTTTAAGGATGAATACCCCATAATTCTGATGAAATTTGCACAGCTACATGCTTTTGAAGTGAAGTTTCACTCAGTAACACACAAGAAGTTTCTTTAAAAGAAAGTAAAATTTCAAAGTCGCGTCATAGCAATACCGTCACGTCATGGAGTAAGGCATGGATTTTGATATCTTTGAATCTTGCCAAAGAAGTTTCACTTCTGACACCTGTGCACAGCACACACGCTCTTTTTTATTTTTATCACACATTTTTAACACAATATGTGGATTTATGTAACCTCGTTCGCAAATTAGGCCAATGCCGCCCACGATTTCCACAACATTTACACTTGGTATTTTCTCGCTTGTAATAATTAAAACTTTCATCAACATTTTGTCGATTTTGAGCGTTACAAATGTGGGTCAAAGTCCAAAATTTCATAAAACAAACTAGCAGAGCATTCTCCAACTTCAAATGGTTACCTGGTACCTACACGAAGGCCGCAGACACTTGGTGCTTTCAGCTCAGAACTAAACTTTTGCCTGTTACACGCCCGACTTGCCTTCAATAAGCCAACTATGAGTCAATTTACCTATGAAACTTTGTTTTAATCATTCGAGAGTTTGACAAACTGTTCAAATAGATCTGTATTTCATAAACCGATCGCTTTTAACTTGTTGAGTGGGGAATGGAAAGTTTTTGTTTGCAGAAGTACCTTCCACGTATTCGAGATTGAATCCTGTCGATTAAAGTCGTTCATAATAAATAAGTTCTCATTTTCATAAATTGCTTTATTCATGACGGCCCTTTATTATTATTATTTTTTTAATTTCATAACGATTTACTTAAGAAGATACCAGTCTCTTTGACGGTTTGACCCATAGTTTGACCATACTATCTGACCTAAGAAAGAACAAAACTTTCGTATCCAGTGTTCAGCAGAAAATATTTATCTATGGCTCATTTAATACAATAGGAAAAAATTACATTCAAATATGTATTAAATAAAAGTGATAAAAGCTTGTAGTTAATTAAATATTTTACTCCAAATAAAAACACTTTTCAGTATTCTTATAGTTCACTTTTTATTATAATATCTAGAACATGCGAGAGTTATATCATGCTCTACATTATTAGAATGAATTAAAAAGTATATTTATTCATACACTTTTAAATGAATATGGTTCATCAGGTAAATGCAGTTCATAGCGTATCAAAAGCGAAGACTTGGATAAATAAATCGCAAGGTAGATACGATACATAATAAATCATTCATATAGTCAGCGCTCAGACAAAAGATAGTTGCTCTGCGCATTGACTCATAACAAAGATTAATGTGGACACAGCACACATCGATAGTTCTTTGAATAACGTTTCAGATCCGATGTGTTTTAAATATTTATATCTATAGTATTAAAACCTTGATACATTTTAGATGGGTATCTTTGTATTTGTAAAAACATAGAGCAGTTATCGAGTTAAAGAATCCACGAAGAGCTTAACGGTTAAGCGGTTTTTTAAATGAAATGAATCATTTTGAAACTAAGTTTTAGTACAAAAATAAATTTCAAATAAAAATTGCATTATTTAGTTTCGCTTTGGTATTATAATATTATAATACATCTCGTAAAAGCTGTGTATTTCCTCTTTAATCTGCATACAATTACAAGCTTATTAATTAATTGGTTCGTATTAAAGAATTGAACTATAATATAATCTATCAACGAAAAAGAATAACCATGAAACATTAGAATAAATGGAAGCTCCAATAATGTTACTGTAAAAATAGATAAACAAGATAGAAGTTTTAGTTTCGGGCTGAAATAAAATTGTTTGTAGATTTGGGAATTTATAAAACTTTCTGGTTTTCCCGTTTTCAAAAGGGCAGTATCTGGCGGCTTTTATTACATGTTTGCTCCAGTTTTTTGTTCAGCTTATTCGAGAAAATTATGCTGTTGACTCGCCTCTATTTGAAACTGTATAAATGATTTCGACACAAATAGATTTAAAGAGTAATGCTGTAATAAAAAACAAATTGAATTATTGAAACAAAAAACGTTTTTAATATTAATGTTTGTATACCTTTCTCTTAAAAGTTCTAAACCTTATGTATACGATATAATTCATTATGTTTTTATATAAGTGCAGATAATTATAAGTACTTAAAGATTAAATTAGATGAAAGACGAACTATGAAATTGATAAGATATGTACTGTACAACAAAATATATTGTAACTTTTTATCTTATGATTTTGAGATACAACGTAATATGAATAAAGCGTAAGAGAAAAAAAAAGACTCGATTAGTAAAGTATTTCGGTCGCTATCGTGTTAACAAGAAAATCCTCCGCACATACAGACACACGGACGTCCAAGACAGAACTTTTTTAAACTGTTTTTTAACTAGTTTAAATAACAAAAATGACATCAAAAATATCATGAATGTTAAAAATAGTGTTTTTTCTTAATATGTGTGTGTATGTATTATCTTACAAGTGCAATGTATGATACATAAAGACATTTTAAGTTTGAAAAATCAGATGTTTTGCGCGAAGTGACAGTAGTACCCACCTCAACGCTTCGCTTATGAGGCGTGCAATATTAATTTAGTTTTAATAAACAATAAAAAGTTTTACGCACGAGTCTTATAAAACATCACAGGCTTCATTAAAGTGAAATTAACATTTCTTATGTTCTTCGAGGCTGTAAAATCTTCGTTACTGTCAAACCTTTTGAGAGCTGTGAAACTGATTTCCTCATTTTTGGGGTGATTTACCTTGTGATATGGACTCAACGCATTTTCCTTAAGGTATAGAATCAATAAATATAAAATTGGTAACATAACTCATATATATACGTAGCTTGCTAGCTAATGTATATTGGCAATTACCTACTTACATTACAAAATTTTTAACATGATATTTAATGTCGATTTAAAGACGTAATTATTTCGTTTTTTTGTGTAGTAGTAATTGTATAGTTGGTATCAATTTTAGTTTATGCGTCCTTACTGCGTATTTTTGATCTGAAAATATATTTTGAATACAATATCTAATAAAAAGTACGTAGTTATAACATTTTAAGATTGCTTAAAATAGTATGCAAAAATGATAGAGCATCGTTTCTGTAATTTGTATTTTCATATTATATGAAATCATCGTATTAGTAAAGATTTACGTAATTGTATAAAAAATCATCATAAAAGGTATCTTAAATATCCATTTCAGAAACAAAATTGTTCAAGGCAAAAATACTAAACTAGCCCCTTATAGCGACTCGATCGCAACGTTCGTGACAAGTTTACTGATTATAAGTGAAATTTTACGGTTGAAATCCAGATTGAATTATAAGTCAATTTCAACAAACCGAAGTTAAGAGGTTTGGAACAAAATCTCTATTTTTATCCTCTTTTTTGAGGTTATTTTTTTCTGGGCTGCCTGCCCTTAGGAAGAGCTGTCTGTAGGAAAAAACGACCACCTTAAAAATCTGTATTAGGTAATAGTAAAAAAGATTCTATTAATGACATATTAAATCACATGGTACATATAAATAATTGCCTGGCCTTGTCTACGTTTATTTACGTTAACTCACCAATTAATACACTAATATTAGTTTCTAATAATGATCCCATTGGAAACATTTCATGTATTATTTATCGTGTTCAGCGAAATAGACTTGTCAGATCCTGACTAGCAACCTTTACCTTTCTCTGCAAGCTCTTCACAAGGAGAAGAGCCATAGGCTCTTCTCCTTGTAAGTATGGATTAGCATCACAATACATAATATAAAGGTATGGATGAGTATTCAGTATTAAAACAAAACAAACCATTAGACCTTATAATTTTATTCAATTTGACAAATACAACCCAATAAATAACTTTAGCATATTTCTAAAGCCTACACTTAAGTGTTTAAATTTATTTCTATCCCCTGCCATTACGGTACATCGCCTGTAATTTATTGTGAAATGGGATATACGACAAAGTTATTTATATTTCGTAAATGAAGTTATGAGTCTGTCTCAGTGTCAGTAATTTTGTTACAGCGTCTCAGAGACAGGCGAGTGATAAATGATCGAACTGTTCAAATTTTGGAAGCCTCAATTTGTGTTTACTTATTACAATAATTTAAGGTAGTTCATAATCAATTTTCTTATCGGAAATTGTTTAAATTCACAGTTGGAACCGTCTAGTGCTTGGTTAATTTTGGTGATTTGAAATAAACACTGTAAAATTTGCTTCTGCTACAACATGAACATAAAAATATAAACAATGGCATAATATAACAGTGCATTTACATCAAACAAGCGAATGCTAATTCTATGTCAAATTATTTTAGTGTAAACAGGCGTAGAGCATTCTTTCGTTGTTCTTAGTGCGTTCGAAAAGATTATATGCAATTTTCTAATACTCAATAACAATGAATATGAGTTTTCATTTTCACTAAAAGATCACGAAATAATGCTCTTGCTCTAGTTCTAGCTATATGTTCGTTTCAACTATATGCGCCGTAAGAAATCACATCTAAAACGTTATACATAATGCAAGAAATAATCGAACATTTACGTTTTCGTAGCATTCGTAACAAAATAATTTATGTAGCTTGTTGTAGAGACAATCGACATGACTAACGTACGGTAACAAACATTTTAATATATTATATACAAACATATACAATAAACACTCATATAGCGTGGAAATGAGTTTCAACTGTTGAGTGGTGTTCGTCAATTCCCACGCATGTCATTAGTTAGGATGACGCAGAAAAATTGCCCGCGAAAATTGCACTCGCGTAGCTCGCAATTTTTGTATTATTTCAATTTTACGCGTAGCAATTGTTCAAGAGTGAAAACCACTTAAATGTTTCGCTATACTCGTATATTATGCAGTATTTTTGTTTGTGAATATGGATAATTTGTTTCCATGAGCTGTAGAGCTTTAGATTTTGTGAAATAATTCTGTTTCAAACTGATAACACAGTGAAAAGTGATCTCATTATTCTAAATACTATGTACACAAATAATCATTTTATTATGTCAAGAAAGAATCAAAGCCATTTGCAAATAATTTAAAAAGCTCTCTTCAATTTACACTATATAAGCCTTCAGATGGAGTGAATATTAATACAGATTACAGACTCTTGAGGTCTCAACGTTATTCCAAACGGGCCATTACCTGAAGGGGCGGTCGCTTAGCTAAATGGTTTGAATGAACAGGATTTTTCGGATTGCCTGTCACATTGCCTGCAGGCGGAAAACATGACCGTAAAATTGTACTTATTTATTAAATTTCAGTTTGCTACTTTAAAGGTAATATTTTTGGTCGTTAGCAGTGCCTGAAAATATCTTTTGTGACGAATTTGAGATGAAACTTGTACCATTTATAAACAAAATATTTTGTAAATTATGTTGCAAGGTTTACTAAAATATAGTTTGTAGAGTAACTAGGTATAAGGAATCTGTTTAATAATAGTCATACAAAAACAAAAATTGTATTTGTATTATATTACTTTATTTATTATTGTAACATTAATAAGCCCATAATTGACTATTATAAATCGCGAAATATGATAAATTTATATCTGATTCATTCAAAATATTCCATATTACCAAGCTATTTTATTATCTATATTATATTTAATAACATTATTTTCAAAACATTAAGTAAGCACTAAGCATCGTATCATAAACAGTTAAAACCCCATCTAATTTAATATAACTCAAAGTACTAAATGCAATGATTTCAGTTAGATTTTCCTTAAAGCATCACAAAGAAAATAGAAGAACTTTTATAAAGAAATTAAAAATACCTCCGCTATTTTGAATCCTATTAACAATGTCCTATTTCACTCATTTACTTTGTGCATTTAAATTAAAATTCCGTCTCCAAACTACACAATTATTAAGTTCGTCCAAAATGCAGGGAACTTTACGGAGCAAATAGAATTAAAATTTTGTTTTTCTTTTTCAGGGAAGTTGGAAAGATGAGGCTCTGTACATATTTGCTGCTGAGTTTCTTGGGTAAGTCGCTATTTGTGTTCGGAACAACGCCTTTATATTAGACGTGTATATTCCACCCGATAACCTTCTTGTTATTTACGACGAAAGAATTACTTTTCCGTTTTGTTTGGATCTTGCGGTCCGTGTTGTGTCGTTCTTTTTTATTTAGAAGTACTATATCGGGGCTTTATGTTATTTAGATACTGAAAAGAATATGTTTATTTAAAAATACCATATATTTTTCTAATATTTCGTAATAAAACGAAATTTGAGGATTCATTTTTTTACATCAAAATCAACCAGTGTACAACTCCTAATGTTGTAACATTTTCTTTATTTTTTGCTGAACAAAATAATTGCTTTACATGTTCAAAACAACACATCTTGTTTATCCTAACTAAACTAACATTACATAACGGTTGCCACAAACAATTATTGTGAAAGAAGTGTTGAAATGAAATTCATTCGTATCACATCCCGGTGGGCCTGTAAATCTTCGGACATATATCTCTGGGGTGCTGGCTGTTGTCGCTAGTCGCAAAGTTTCTCTGTTACGGTCAACGTACTGCATTGTATATTCTGGTTACTTATATAACAATGGACGTATTGAATAAGGTATTCGGTGTGAGGATATCTACATATGTAGTTTATCTATGTGGGATGGTTTTATCAAGATTTAGGAATAAGATTGTACAGAGCTTTGTGTATTATAGGGTGTGTTTTGATTTACAAATATTTATATAGAATGCTTAAATATGTATTATTTCCATTACTGTAACAGTTAATTGTTGAATTTGTTACTTAAGCTTAGTGAATATTGAGAAAATTGTAATACATATATTATTCGATTTCAAGGAAGAGAAAATACAAAAATAATAAGTCGTCAAACATTGTGTGTTTCTTATAAGAACTTTTAATTTGAGTTGCTACGTAGACGTGCCTCGAATCGATAATTCCTTGTTTCACTTTGTGAGTTTTTGTTTACTTTCCTACAAATAATGTATTACTCAAGGAATGTTTTAAACTGGATAATACTCATATTGCAATTAACATAAGCACAGTTATAATCGTAATAAATCTAATTAATACAATCAGCGTTCAAATGAGTCATAAAACTGGATTTATGTATATAGGATTCTCAGGATGAATATTACGATTTCTTGCTTCTTTTATATAAATTCAGTAGTATATTATAAAAAAATATATTTCAGCCAGTCTTAAATAGGTACTTATTTTACATAAAATATCACATTATATCCTCTTAATAACAAAATGCCGTAGATATTATAATATGATATAGAAGCCAGACGTAGATAAAAATTTTCTTGTTCGTTAAGTTCATATAAAATTATCTTAAGAATTCGGTAATATTATTTTTCATCTTTCGCATTAATAAAATGGGAAATATTTTTGTGATATTATTATATCTTGAAATAGCTTCTTAATTGGAGCGGCGTCGGCGTCGAGGCTTACGGTTTATTTAGGTAAAGTTCTCTCAAAATCGGGCGCGATCTTCCTGAAGATAAATATAGGCAAAGTGAAGGCTGTAGAAGAAAGTTGTCGCCGGGCTTATCTCCGGGAACGACTCTTACATCACTTACATTTGCTCGGGCCGGGTCGCGTGAAACATTTTCAAATCTTGTCGGCCTTGCGACTTCAATGTTACTTTATGTAGTGCCTAATGGTGATGCGTAGACCTATTCTTTATATTATCTTGGTGTATAAACTTGGTATTTGGTTCGGTGTAAGTAAATAATTTGTTAAGTACTAGAACTTAATAATATTTTGATGATAAATGAAGTCAATTTAATGTTGTAAAACAATTTATACAATACTAGAGGTCCGCCCCGGCTTCGCCCGTGGTACATATTTCGCAATAAAAGGTAGCCTATGTCCTTTCTCGGGTATCAAAATATCTCCATGCCAAATTTCATGCAAATTGGTTCAGTAGTTTAGGCGTGATTGAGTAACAGACAGACAGACAGAGTTACTTTCGCATTTATAATATTAGTATGGATGATAATAAGCACATGGCACAATAAGACACTAACTTTAAAGTTTTATGTGTTCCGTCTTGTAAACGCAGAAGCAATCGTATGGTTCGATAGCATTTATTTCTTAGAGTGATAACCACGGTTTACTTGTGCTTCTAGAGTATCCTCACAATACATTATTTATAACAGTGAGTGCTTCCTGAAAATTGATTGTGTAGATTTTATAAGGAACATGTTTAAGTTTCTAACGAGCAACATTGCACGCATTGAAAATACAAGCTCCGTAATTAATGAAATGTACATGATATTTATACAAAAATAAACCGTCTATTAGCAGAACAAGATAAGCTCCTATTCGTTGTTCCGTTTTCTTCAATAAATGTATCATGTCTGCTCGTCGAGCGGAAAATTTACTAACTGTTTGCAAACTGTGCTGTTAACAGACTCGCCTGTCAGTTTCGTTGCCAGACCCGACTCCTTTAGAATTCAAAATGTAATACCTAAATTTATTTGGAATCTATATGCAACAATAATGTCTGCGTGCTACGGACGTGGTAATACGCTCTTTGATATACCGCTTGTCTTGCTATTTTATCGTTGGGTTCCTTGATTCAATTGAACAATCGCACGGAGTAGCCGTGTTGTAGCTGTCCTGGAAAATAAAGGTGGAATGAGTTCTTTACTGGTTTCCATTTAAATAGACATGCTCGTATGTAACTAACCTATTTTTATAATCTTCTAAATAATCTCCAAACACTTTTGATTACTGGTTGAGTTGAAATTTTATTTTCAGTTCCAGTGTAGTATTACAATGTATGTAAATCTAACTAACGTCATGTTAAATCCAATATGGCCGTCAAAGAAAGCGAACTCGTTAATACATTTTCTTCTGTCCAGTAACAAGAATTTACGACTGAAACGGCGTCAAAACTTTTGGGTGCCATGTTCAATTTTCTCCCAATACCGTCACTTAATAATTTCTTTACAACTAAGATTTATAAAAATTTGAGTTTGTTTGTACATTTTAAATCGATTTTATGAATACAAATATTAAATTGATATACATATTTTAAAAATAATATCAATAGTGTGCAAGTTTGAAATAAAGTAAAAATATCAAATCATATTTCCGAGACTGAATTCAGCAGCGAGCTATAAAGCACGTAGTGACAAGTTACTTTTCTGTCAGCTCTCTTAGTTTGTTGTCAGCAAAATTTGCTCTTTTTAGTTCATTCGATTTTAAATTAAGATTATAGAAGCATCACGTCCACATTAATTATAGAGCACTTCAAATGTGGTTTTATTTTACTATTACTCGATTGTCGAAAATATCACAACTTATTAAAAAGTCATATTAAAAAAACGTACAGTATACAGAAATAAAATCATTTTCATGTAACTTCACCAGCAATAAAATGCCATAAATGAAGAAATAACTTGATCCATAGATTTAATAAGCATTAAATATAGTAATAAGTATGTCCTGTTTTACGGATAGACATAACAAATATAATATTATTTTATGGAAACATTACTTTCCCTAAAATAGTGAGATGACAGGCGTAGGCAGCCGACGAAATATTTGATTTTTGTTTTGTACAGACATTTCAGATATTTAGTATCGTCATATGATTTTATAGGCCATCGACGTCTTCAGTTTCTTTCGTTTGTTCGACAGAAAGATTTGTATTTTTTGTGAGATGTGTAAAAATTACAAAATATATAAAAGAGGTTTGTTTTACTCGAATCATCGAATGTTTCTTTATTGTTGTTATCTTAACTTATCAAGAATTTGTAATAGATTTCTTGTTCGTATTAAATATCAATACATATGAAGGTCACAATCTTTGGTCAACGCCCCAATAATAATTTAACAATTTAATTTGTCCATATTTCTGTAATACTTAGTCATAAAATTATTATAAAAACTCTCTAAATTTTGGACAAAATCACACTAACGCTCTCGAATTTCTACAGAATACTGTAGCCTTATAAATTTCTACGGAGTATAGAACAATATTTCCAGAGAAATCAAGAGTATTGAACAATTTCTCAGAAATTCCGTACATACACGTGTCAATGTAAGTAATTAACCAAGAATGGATATATTTCGAGCTAGAGTGAACATAGCTGTGCCAAGATAATAATATGCAAATACTTGCTAATTGGTAAAGAAGCCGAAAGTTGTTTTAACAGACGAAAATAATATTAAATTATCAACTCGGTAGTTGTAACCCGCAGATTCACTTACCAATGTGTCGTGGCGCCCGTCTAACGTAGCGTTTTTTTCTGAATTCTCTTTTCGCTTGCCTCTAAATGAGCTAATTAAAATTTTAAGAGAATTAGTCTTATTTTGGAATGCATTTGTAAAGTGAGCTCTTTTTAACCAAAAATAGTTTTATTTCTTTATTTGGAAATCGTGGTCGCTAACTGAAAGCTGAAAACAACAATTTCAATTTCAAAATTAACATACGTACAATTCTGAAGAGGAATATAGGTATACTTTAATTTTAAAGACTAGGTTTAGCTAAGTCTATCATGACCCCTGTTTCGCACGTCAATATTATTGCTTTAAAGATACAATTAACCAATGATAGAGTTGCATACAATCAACCAGAAATGTATATATTTGTCTTTATTTCGACGCATTCCACTTGTATTCCATAGTATGTATGATGCATATCTCCGAAACTAATTAGGCATGCAGCCAAGTGTTCAGTGGCATCTCTATTCAACGATTGTTATGAACCAATTGGTTTTATACAATTGTTATTTGCTAACTTTATATTGTGATTTTAAATAGTACGTGCTCAACTATTAGTAGTGTGCATGAAGCCAATATAACTTTGAACTGATTTGGTTATCGATACAAACAAATTCAACTTAATTTTGATTGGATATTTTGGTTCGTTGCAACTTGCAAGATTAAAAATTAAATCTAATTCTGACCCCTTGAAACATCTTTATTGTTTCGATGACACCGAAGCTTATAAGACGTCGTTACAACGTCGTTTACGCAATTAAGGAACGAAAAGAATAATGATTCTATTGTAAATAGCATTTCTATTTGAGTATGATTACTTATTTTATTTAAAGCTCTACATAGATATGTGATGTCACAAACGAATAACTAGGAATTGCTTTTATAATATTATTTATCTTGCTTTTACAATAATCGCTTTTAAAGAGTCATTTAGTGCCTTTGGGCATATTATTTATAATGTGTTTTTCATGTACCTTCGAACTGAACAATATCGGAATTTATTTTCAAAGTAAAGAAGGACTTATTGGTCGTTTTAT
Source organism: Colias eurytheme (assembly GCF_061535395.1). NCBI lineage: Eukaryota > Metazoa > Arthropoda > Insecta > Lepidoptera > Pieridae > Colias > Colias eurytheme. The sequence continues at coordinate 4,989,587 of NC_142995.1, read as the reverse complement.
TTCAGGTGACACATCAAATTATAATGGAGTAACAAGATTTACATCTTAGTGCGTTGTTAATGTAAACTTGTTCATAGCTTCGGGTGTAAGTGCTTTAAAATTTTAAGTCAATTTAGCTGCCGTGGCCCTGACGCGGACGTTGTAATATCATCACGGGAAGTTTATCCACTTTTGAGAATTATTATTAGATATCTTGTTAGTGTTGGTGTTTGTTGTTAAATAGGTTTTGGTGGTTGTGTTTGTAGATAAATTATTATCATTAATAATTTTCATTATGTATGTAGACAAATAATTATCCCACCAAAAACATTTTCATGTAAAATGTTGCCAAGACGAGCCCATATGACTCACACTGTCAAAAAGTTATCAGATCTCATGTAGAGCCAAGCTTCTAACACTACACGCCCTAACTCTACAAGGCCTAACTTCACAAACTCTACACCTTAGTCAAAATATGTGGCTTGGCCATTTCGCTACATTCACATCGGCGTAAGGTGAAAAATTAATTCACTGTTCATTACTTTTGTGTTATACAATAGTTCTTGTAGTAACGAACGGCCAAGCCACATATTTTGACTAAGGTGTAGAGTTTGTGAAGTTAGGCCTTGTAGAGTTAGGGCGTGTAGTGTTAGAAGCTTGGCTCTACATGAGATCTGATAACTTTTTGACAGTGTGAGTCATATGGGCTCGTCTTGGCAACATTTTACATGAAAATGTTTTTGGTGGGATTTCATTTCTTTTTGTAGGTTGTTTGTAACATTTTTTTTTAACAAGGAGTACCTATACATATATATATATCTAGGGGAACCAAGTTTTAGATTATTAGATTAGACCTCTAGCGTCATCAAAATTTAATTTAAAATTACAGGTCTCATACAAACTCCCATCCCCTAGTTTAAGGGGTTGGGGGATGAAAGTTACAAGTTTTATAATTTTTTTGTTGTTTGTGTGCTAATACTAGCTTACATACAAAATTTCAGCTTTCTAGGACATTAGGAAATACCTTAAGAATTTTGATGATCATCAGTGAGTCAGTGACGAAATTAGCGTTTTTTAGATATAAATAAAATCTGAAGTATAAAAGCTAATGTAATTAAAACTTAATATGTTCAATAAGTCCGCTATTGACAATATATCCCGAAAATTTTGTTGATGTAGCATAATCCAAACCCAAGTTATGAGGGTTCAAAAAAACGTCGAAGCGCTTCGAGAAAAGGTAGTTAGTGCCCGTACGCGTAGTCGCTTGGCTCGTCTTGGCGGGGGCACTACCGTGCCCCCAGATCATTTATAATTTCCAATAAAGATATTTGATATTTATGTTTTGTTTTCATTTTTTTGTCAGTATTTCATATTTTTTTTTAATTTGGTAATTTTAATTTAAATATAAAAACACAAGCAGTTTTTATCATTGCATAATACTTGTATTAAAATCGTAAAACTAAAATTAAAATATATATCTATTGGTGTTAGATGTTGATTGCATTAAATGTATGACATTTTATTATTTAAATGAATATAAAATTTTCAAAGTTTCTCCACTAGTTAATGAATAGGTACCTATTGAATTAACCACTAAGGATAAAGCACTCAGTAAGTTTTATAAAATACCCGGAAGTGTAAATTATTAAGCCGGTGTAGTTTAACTATAAAGGGTTTAACTCCCTCGAGGAAATACAAACCCTAATAAGTTATATTGTGAAGTTATATCTCTAAGACACCAGCCTTGCATCATCGTATTTTCTTTGATTATTATGTTTGTTTAATTTTGCAGAACAATCAGCAAGTAATGTGAAAATTGAACTTTTTGATTTATTTATTTGAAGTATTTTTTACAATTTTTTTATATCGAACCCAACGAACCACAATAAACATAAAATTCCACACAGCCGTTCTATTATACTATACCTACAGGTAGGTACATTCTTGAAAAAGTAGCATTTTTAATTGATTTATTCACTTATATATTACATGAAATAATCTATTCAAATGTAAATATAGAAGATAAAACAGCTGTAACTTAATAATGACGCCCACAACCATTGACAATAATTACCTGCGAAAATGTTTACCAAACTTTTTATTGAGGCTAAAAAAGGGTTGTAGGACAGAAATGGGTCTTAAGGATAAATATGGAACATGGATAGCCGATCCCTAAGTCATTGTTCGCAGCAACCTCCTATAAAATACAAGTGGAGTCTGGCATGTTTCATCTGCCGTGTATTTGGCCACTGTGGTGGATCGTGGTCGAATACTTTGCCTATGTGCCTAAAGTGAGAACAAAATTAGTGGCTTAAAGGTGGATGAATGCATTGATCTTCTGTAAAGTAATTCGTTATAATGCTGATGCAAGGGAACTCAATAATAGTTTAAAAATAATTATTAACTCTTGATTCCTTTTTAATGTAGCTTATTTAGATCACCATTTTCTTTGGTGAATAACGCTAACATAATATTATGAGAATAAAAACCAACATACTCGAACCTTAATTTAAGATAAAGCTAAAAAGATAATGTGTTTCATATTCAGTACATAAATCAGATAAACATGACAGTTGGTTATTTCAAAAACCCAAGTATCCTTGGAAAAGGTGTTGCTGTGCTAAGAGATAGAATATATACGCCCTCTGGTTGTTTCTACCGACACATCCCAAGAATATTCACCCAGCGAAGCGAGAATGTAAGCCTCTCTAGACCTGCATACCTATTTGTTTTGTTTCAGCCTTGTTTTATACCTCTTGTTCTAGATTCTAAGGTTCAGCTTTTTTCGTTGTATCTCTTTGAGCTGCAGGTACAATGAATTCACAAAATTTAAGAGTAGGTACGTATTCGTAATTTGTATGATTTATGCTTTGTATTGTTAGTTCTTGATGAAAGAACGTAAAAAGTAAATAAAATTTAACGCTACCACTCTTTAGCAATTGCAATTACTTTAATTGATTTTGAGGACATTTGAATGTTTACATGGATTCCATTCATAAATACTGCATTAATCAAAAAATCGTTATTTCAAATATACCATTCATTTTTGTGTAACTACATTTTTTAAATAAGTTCATTTGGGTAATATTTTGATAAAAAGAAGCTCTTAAATATAATCAAAAGGGTTATTTTAATTAAAGTTAACATAACTGGGAGGAAAAGACAAAGATAAAATCTTACAAAGATTTACTCATTCCACATAGATAAGACTAAAATGTAACGATCATAAAAGTCATAATTGATTATAAGGACGTTTAATGTGCCTTTGGTGCCTTTGTATTTAATTAATAATCTACGTTTAACGCATATTAAACAACTATCTTAATTAGTACAAGCAATTCCAGAAAGAAGGAAAGGAGTACGTGGCAGGAATAAAAAGCGAGATTTAATTAACTTTTCGACCTTTTTTATAATTAAGTACCTACTAGTCTTATTAAATACACGTGCCGACAACAATGCAAAGAATAACAATACCTCATATTAACATACAAAAGATAAACATTTTCAATGAAATCTTTCAGTTATTTTTGTGTGAGCGTATCATTTTACTTGGCTTTATAAGAATATAATGGTATTAATGTCTAATGATGTTTACATAATAAAGACAAAGAGATCCGATGTGGGTGTAGAAAAGTCGTAATAATGATTCAATTTAATTGTATCTATGAGAGAAAGTAATGTGAAGAGCCTTTGTACAATATTATATCTATTTCTATTTTCTTCGTTAAAATAAAGTATAATATATTAACAAAAAAACATTTTAAGTAACTATATTGCAATAGAATCTTGAATAATATTTTGCGGACATTTTTAATGTGTTAATAACTCCATAAGATCTTGGTTTCTATACAAGAACTAGGTATCTACGAGTACGAGTGAGCAAATTTGTAAGTAAAATTTAGAAAACTTGTACTAACGTTATCTGGCCATGAAATAGGGCGATTATCATAAAATGGACGTTTCGTCATTCAGCGGACCATTTCAGATAGTGAGGAAGGAACTCACGGAATGGACCGCTTTAAGTTGCCATAAGGTATACCTAACGGTAATCCGCCTGTAGCATTGAATAGACAGCTTTACAATGTAGTCAATTTTGAGTTATTGTTATGCTTATTTTCAGATTATATTAGAATACGAAGATAATGTAATTCAACAATAGTTAGATGGCAATGACGATGATATTGTTGTTAATAACATACGTGATTAAAGGCCTCTAGGTAGCTAAAATGATTTAGTTCCTCTTGTAGGCTAAACATTTTTATTATCTCCATCTGTTTGGGTGTCTTCTATTAATTTTCATACAGAATACTGCAGCGGTTACAAGGTCGGCATTTTGTATTTCTGTAATAGTTAAAAGTTGAAAATTAAAATAATTTAATGCTAAAATTTGAACTTCAAAGCTTAATTTAGAACATAAAAACATAATTTACATAATTCATCTTTTAAATGGTGCATAATTGACTTGCTGAATATTTTCATTAAAATTTAGCCTAAAGAACAAGCAACCTAATTTGAATTGAATTTGATTCCAGTCATGAATACTCAGTTAATTTAATAAAAAATTTCATGAAATTTTAACTTAATTACTTTTTTCTTTTAATGAAAATGATTTTAGTTTTAACAAAATGTAGTAATTTCAATACTAATAGATAATATATTTTAGTTTTTAATTTATATATACTCCTAGGTCCACAAAGGTAATATAATATTTTGTAATAAACAATCAATATCATAATTATACCTCAAGACTTTTAAGAACTCTATATCTCTACCATCTCCAAATCCAACTTTAAATAAATAGAAAAAAAAAATTTAACAACTCTATATTATCTACCATGTTCATTTGATCAATTCAATCAAAATTCAATTGATCTTAAAATAAATTGTAAAATAATATTCTAAAAAAAAACTAGCAATAACACAAAAACAGGTCCAAAATCGATATTTTCAAATACAACCCTCACTCAATTCAACGACAGAAACTAAATGATTAAGTAAATAAACTGCCCACGTTACAGCCATTATAATAAAACGTGGAACAATCTCGAAATACGATATATTCACTCAAGGGAAAGCTAGAGACAAAGATACGTGATCAGCGAACAGAAACGGTCATCTAAGTAAGATGGATAATACGTTATTTGTATGAAAACATGTAATGCGTTTACTTCTTAGTTGTAATATGTTGCGGTTTTATTATTACATTATTTTTTTAATGACCAAATAAGTTTACACTTATAATGTGTATCTTCGTTTTGTATTTTTTCTATTAGGTACTAAATTCAATTTATGTTTTGGTTTAACTACAGTTAGTAAAATGTATAATTCTGTTTGAATAAGTCAATAAATAAATGTATGTGACTTACTTATTTATTATATAAAACAGAACCATGAAACTTCTGCTCTTAAAGGGAATAATTTAATTTTGTATCTTTTACATTGACCTTCTGGAAGATTTTTTCTCTTTTCTCTAAAATTTATGAAGAGGCGTATAACAGCTGCCTACCTTGTGGAAAAGTCTGTTTGTTACAGAAAGCTTAAAATGTTTACTTCGTTCAATATCGTTTTTTATCTATCTAGAAGTTATATTTTTAGTCATAATGGAAGAAAAACATACCTATAGGTATTTCGACTTTCTTAAAAAAGCTGATTATTGTGAGTATGGTCTATAATCTACATATTCATTAGTCACTTTTCTTATGAGTATGGTCTATAATGTACATAATCATTACTCTTAGTTACTATTCTTATTATTAATAATAACTGCCATTCACTTTTATAACCTACACGTGTATTATTTGAAACATAAAAATGAAGGAAGGAAAAAGATTTCAATTGCCCTCTCATCTCATCCATCAAACGAGACAATGAGATTTAAAACACCCCACCTTTAACGCTGTATATTATGTATTTTTACGGCAAAAAATGAGTCTTATGTTTACCTTTTATATATTTCAACATACCCAAATATATGGTATGGTAGTCCGTGTATTGTTACTTTATTAAAAAAAAAAAAACACTTATTAAAAGTGTTTTTTTTTTTTTTTATGAAGACAAAATAAGTGTAAAATAGGAATTATTTGCTGACATATCCTTTGGATAGTATAATATATAACACACAAATAAAAAAATCCTCTTTACGCTGAAATATACGCTTTTCGGATTTTTCGAGCCGTAGCCATAACAAAATATCGTATTACCTTTCGATAAATTTTAATGTCACTTTGGCAGCGGATAAAAACATTTGTTACGCTCAATTTGGATATAATATACTGACTAATAAGGATATTTTATAAACTAATATCTATTGATTGTTCAAGAGTTTCATTACAGCAGATGATTTGGAGGTGCTAAATGCTAATCGTTTCAAGACATTAAGACATGAAGTCACATGTATAATTAAATCAAATAAAAATTTATGAAAATATAAAAGTAGGTTTTTGAAAATGTTATTAAACGAAATTATTAACATTAACTAAACGTACACATTAGGTGACGTATATAAAAGCTTTTTTAAAGAAAGTAGGTTAATTGCAAACAGAAAATCAAGCTCAGGCTATAGAAAGTCTCACGGGGTGAAAATGTTCTATTAAATATAGACTTAGACTGTGCCTATGAACTAGATTCCTAGATTGTAATCCATATTTATTGTTAGTAACATTAATATTATTTTAACGGTATGAAAAACATGTATTTTCTAAAAAATACATGATATTGTACTTGGTCCTGAAAATATTATCTATTCATGAACAAATTGAAGTAAGTAATAAATATTAACGAATTTCACTCATGTATTATTAAAGAATTTTAAGTTTATTTAATAATAATATATTATAAGAACACTGTTGTTAGCGATGATTATTTTTCTGTGATATATGCTATATTCATGTAAGCTTCAAATTCAGCATTATTTATAATAATTGATGGGTGTGTAATTGGTATTTGGTGTGATTTATAAGTCACACCAACAAGATTTATTAGTAAAATTGTATTCGTTCAATATTTTGTTTTAGAAATCTTGTTTATTTTTACGAACGATCTACTCAGTGACCGCCAATACGGATTCCGCCGAAATCGGTCCACTGGGGATCTTCTAGCGTATGCCACCTACATCTGGAGTGAGGCCATAGAGAATCATGGTGAGGCGCTTGCAGTCTCCCTTGATATCTCGAAGGCCTTCGATAGGGTCTGGCATGATAGTCTTATCGGCAAGCTTCCATCATACGGTCTGCCTACCGGTTTTTGCGCATGGATCTCAGATTTCCTGAGAGATCGGTCGATTCGAGTAGTCGTCGACGGTTGCTCGTCCGACCAAATGGCTATTAATGCCGGGGTCCCTCAGGGATCAGTTCTCTCCGCAACACTATTCCTGCTACACATAAACGATCTGCTGAAACCCGGTATCTATGGGTATGCAGACGATAGCACCGTTGTGGAGAGATACGCATCCAGCGCGCGAGCCAGTACGGCACAAATCCAGTCTCTACGGGAGGCGATGGTCGAACGCATGAACTTGTCCTTACAGGCAGTCTCCGAGTGGGGCGAAGCCAATCTGGTCAAGTTCAATGCGACCAAGACCCAGGCGTGTCTATTCACCGCAAAACGGAGTCCATTCAACCTGACTCCGTCTTTCCAAAGTGTATCCGTACCGATAACTGACCACCTCGAGCTTCTTGGTATCACCTTGACGCCTACTCTCAATTTTGGTTCATACATTGAATCCAAAGCCCAAGTGGCCTCAAAAAAGCTCGGTATATTGGCGAAGGTGAGGCAGTATTTCAGCCCGGGACAGTTGCTCAACCTTTATCAAGCACAAGTCCGATCGTGCATGGAATACTGCTCTCACCTCTGGGATGGATCTGCCAAGTACCAGCTGGAGACGCTTGAGGCGATAGAGAGGCGCGCCAAGAGGCTCATAAACGACGATAAGCTAGTAGGCAAAAAACTCCAGAGCCTCGCTCATCGCCGCAGAGTGGCAAGTTTATCGGTTTTCTACCGGATACACTTTGGTGAGTGCGCTGCGGAATTGCACGACCTAATTCCGCCATCCCCGTTTTTCCATCGTTCGTCGAGGCGCACAGATTCTAGGCATCGCCACATGGTTGATGTTCCTTGTACCCGGACAAAGCGGTTCGGATCGACATTCTTTATTCGAACCGCTAGGGACTGGAACATGCTTCCTGAATCTGTGTTCCCCGATGAGTACAATATGGAGGTCTTCAAGAGGAGAGTGAACAGGTACATTCTAGGGCAGCGCGCTCCATCTTAGGCCACATCTCAGCTTACCATCAGGCGAGATCGTGGCCAAGCGCTCCCCTATTGTACTGTAAAAAAAAAAAAAAAAAACAAAGTTCGTAATAAATTAATTTAACAATACTTATAGCTTTTGTTTGTTCAAGAAGTAGATATAAATTTTCATCAAAAATGTTAGTGTTGCTATTTTAAAAAATAAATCTGCAGTTACTTTTTTATAAAACACAACTATATAATTCATTTGTACGCGGTTTCATAGTTATTTCATATTTAAGTTTATTTCAAAACCAATTTACCACATTTGAAACCATTTGATTTATGGACGAAAATGGGAGCAAAAAATCACTGAAACGTTGCGATATTAATTCTATTTAAGTAGATAGAAGTAGAAATACGGGCGCACTTCGCAGTATTTACAGTTATACGACTATAAAGCGTCTCATACATTTTACTGGCATCCCCAAGCAAGTTTCAAATAATAACTTTGCGACGTGATTTAACATTCTTATCTTAAAGTTACAGTTGGCTGTTCTCTATGAAAACAGCTTTGTCTTTATGAATCTGTAACATTGTTTAATTTGTTCCTTTTTCATATTTATGGGTTGTGTCTTATCGCAAAGTTTGAACTTATGAAACCGTTTGATGTTTTGCTGACGCTCACATACGTATTCTTACTATTGTTTCAAAAGTCGAGACAAGAATAACCAATCAAAGGGAGCTAAATGTAAAGTGACAACACTGTACGGGGTCCAATAAAGTTTTTATATAAATATGACACAGGAAATACTATAGGTAATAAGGCAAATAGATAGTTCTTAACCTGCAAAAATTTACGACAGTCAAAGGAACAGAATCATTTTCGGTTCCTTCGTTTAAATAAATGATACAGAACAAAAAAGTTATATGAAGTCGTTTTATATTTAAGTAGCTACAACGACTTGGGCCCGATAAGGGTTTCCCTTCCAACTTCATACTTACGTATCATATATCCAATACATAAGTAATAATTAATCTATATACTCGATATACTAATACATACCTAAATAAACTATGTACGATTAAAACTCCATAATGTAGACTCAGCATGTATACTCAGCAGCATAAATAAATAAATAAATAAATAAATAAAATGTTTCTATACCATCATATACTTTTTAACAAAGGAGGTATAATGTGTTAATTATAAAATACGTATTATAAAAAACCTTTCGCAAAACATTAAACATTGACTAACATGAAGTCGCATTTAACATTTTGACGGGTAATTTGGCAAAGTCACACGTGTGCACGACCACTGAAATATCACCTCTCTTTTATTAGGCATTTACCCTTCTTTCCTTTACACTGCGACTGTATAGAGTTCTCAGCAGGGGTCAAGTTATATTGGGGATTTCGCTGGCCCTTATTTGTTTATGGCGGGTTTGTTTTGAATTGCCAAAATTTCAGCCTTTTGGTCACTAATTCAGTCGAACGTTTTACGGACGTTTGTAGGTCATATCGCAAACCGCAGGGTTGAAATGAATTTGTATTTTTTATAAACGACAGTCGTCAGAGCGATGATAGATGGCCTTGTCTAGAGATGAGTTCTTTCACGGTGATCAATCAATCATGCTTACGCATTGCGTTTCCTTCCTTTAAAATGTACGTTCTTCTGCCATGAATTTTCATTTGGGTGTATAATTTTAGCTGGTTATTATTTATTGCGAATCATTTATCAATGTTTCAGATGTGTTTGTGATTTAACAAATTTTCTGTGTTTAATTGAAAATAAAAGCTTTTAAGTTTTATCGTAAATAATAACTGTGGATACAAATATGAGCATATTTTTGAAAGACAATAATCCAATAAATACAATCAAATCATGAAATCTTTCCACGTGTAATACCTATTTAATTTTCGATTGTGTTATACACCTTTTTATTAAGGTTTCCACTGTTAAATAGCATTTAATTGTATTACTCTACTAAAGGAAAACATATATTGCCCTCTATAAATAGCAATAAATTTCCAATACCTAATCCGACACCTACACGCAATTAGCTGCTAATACTATTTACGCGACGTCCCCATTGCAGTGTTCGATACTAAAACCGCAACATATAAACCTCTCATTTGTTTTCCAATTAGAAAACCCACTCGCTTTGAAGTAAACATTCTTTGCAGCTGATAGTAATCTAGCAAGGGTTGTAATTAGGGATCCCTTGACGTGCAGTCGCTGAGGGTTCATCACGTTTCTACACACCGTGACGTGTTGGCATCGTTTATGGCTTAAAAGCGTATTCGTATTTGGGGTGAAGCTATTTTTTGTTCTATAAGATAGGTATATAAGATATACATACGTGCGTTTTAGCTCGACAAGAGATCCACGCGGTGCGATGTCGTACTATTTTAAAAGCAATGTAGTGTTGACTGTTGAGTGTGATATTAATATTATGAAGTTTAGTATAATAAATGTATGTATGTATGTACATATTTAATAACTTCTTCCAATATTTAAGCACAGGGTGAGTTTCCAATTACATTTTCAGTAAATTATCAATGCATCATGTCATTGCATACTACATTAAGAATATTCTGTAAAAGTAGGAAACACAATTTTCGGAGTAAATACAAGTATGTCGTAGTTAATTATACAAAAAATTTTCAAATCACATTATTCGCATAGCAAAAGATATTGAAATAAGAATGTTATCGACGTGTAGCCAAGCTTCGTTGATATATTATCACCTATATTTTCCACTACACGGGTAATAACTAACGAAGAATAATTGGTTTGAAACTTCACAATAAATTTTAGAAAAGAGCATCTATCTCTCTTACGTTAAGCTCCGAGCTTTTACCAATATCGTGAACAATTTTAGGCATTACACTTTACTCTATAGTTCAAGCATTTTCTAGGCAAGGTATACAACAATAGAATATTAAATGAGCGCACTATTGTTTCAAATTTAAAATAAACCTGATTCAATTTGAAACAACAGTATTTACATGAACAAAACTAACAAACTTTTTATTGAAAAACATGTATTAATTCGCGTCACGTGAACAATTAATACAGTTAGTTGTATAAAAGATGAAAAATGCACCAGCTATGATATAATTTTTACTGTTTGAAACTAAATTAAATAATAACTCTAATAATTTTGTATGAATTTCAATATTCAATCCAACGATGCCTGATGTTTACATTAATATAATGCCTACCATCTTTATTGATAAATTGTTCAAACAATACATAACTATGAACTAATTACACGCCAGAACTAACAATAACATAAGAAGCCTAATATAATCTGCATTTATAATGCAATCTTCAGATATCGTAGACATGTACATCTCAACTTAATAGTGAGATTATCCTCAAGCTTTTCTTTAATTCCTCTCCATATAACAGCTGCACAGTTGAGATAACTCCATTAGCCTCAAGTATTTGTAGCGGTTTCTCCAATTCTTGTCTGCACTCCTAAAGTTTTCCTATTAGACGGAAATTTTCATTTCCTTTGGGATTTTTTTCTAGCCACGTTTCCCCTCGACTTTTGTACTTCAATCGCCATTCGATTCGTGTAGAAATACCACGATTTATATTTAATGGATGGTATATAAATGTTATATATAGCAACACTGAAATGCTGTTAGTTGTGTTTGTTTGAACTTGTTCAATTTTCAAATTGAAATTGCTACAATTTGTGCTTTCTATTTCGTACTTTTAGTTTGATAATTTAGTATATATTCAATTTGTGTTTGTAATATTTACAGTTAGTTTTACTTAAAATGTATCTTAATTAAATTTTAAAGTAATGTCACACATGTTTTTGGTTCTAATTTAATACGCAATTAAAATCAAAATAGAAAGACTAGGTACCTATAAATTAACCGAAAAAAAGGTAAAATAATATGATATGGTAAATAGTTTAATTAAAATAGTGTTTTTTTTTTTTAAATTTCAGCTGCATATTATCTGCATGCCGCTGCATCCACCAACTTATGATAAGAGTTCTTGTTTGCATTATGCAACTTATTTAATAATTATATCCACGTGGTTAAATAACTAGGCCACTGCCTACTTTGTTTACTATTACTCAAGATGCAACCGTAAAAACAAGGTATAATAAATACTAATTGGTGAAATATTTATTAATATGTGCAGCAGAATTATGTATTAAAAGCACGTTTGCGCCGTTCCAATGTATTTCTAATTACTCCATAACTCAAATCATTGGAAGCGAACTGCAATCTGCATGCATGACGAGAAATTACGTCGTGATGGAACTTGATTTAATATAGAACTCATTTCCTTGCACTTGCCAAGTTAAACAGCCGAAGGTGTGAACAAAAAGCGAATTTCAATTAAAATTTGCCCCCTTCAAACCTCTGACAGACGTTTCATTAACTGGCTTCCATTCGGTCCAGTTTCCGCTTGTCACATATTCACGACTCTATCAGGAATTTGAGGTGTTATAATTCGAACAATGTTCACTTTTAATTGATTTTAAAGTAGTGTTTGAGTTAAGAAATCGTATTCGAGCTTTTCGATTGTTCTGCGACTCTCTTAGGATTTTGTTTTATGCAGTTTTATGTACCTCAAGTGAACGTAAAACTGCTGAGACAATTTGAGATGCAATTTTATGTTCTCTGTACATTTCTATATGGTTGAATAATAGGTAGGTAGTTTATTCTGCTTTTTAGTTTTTTGAGGTGAGTATAAATACGAATTGTTTTCTTCTCCTTTTGTTTAGATTTTAGAGAAAAGTTCGACGATAACATTTTTATACCATATTTTATTTACGATTATTTCAAAATGTTTATTCACAATAATTGATACAATAGTGATGAATTATCAAATAAATTATATGCCTCCGTTTCATCCAAATCTTCATAAGATTTTCAGGACCGTATCTAAACTATTTAAAAACACAAGGTATATAAAATCCCGTCTTTCAAACAAATAGATCGGTGGTAAATAAAGAGAGTAATCCTCTAAATTGTTTCCAACGTGTTTTTCTGAGTCGTGCGTGTGTCAATTTGTACAGCATTTCATGGCGCCAGTGCGCAACCCTAGTGAGGTCGTCGACCTCCGAGAGCGCGGGAAAAGCGACAGATTAATTAGAAAAACATTACGAGGTTGTAAACACACTATGCACGGGTCATAAATTACTAGGGAATAAAGGTGTTGTTATAAGAGTGATTAAATGGACCGTGATTGAGCTTGTCTAATTAAATTTTTCATACTTTAATTCGTCGACCATTTCTTTAGCCTTTTACTAAAATGATAGCTGAAGAAAATGCCGGGATTACTGGGAATGACGAAAGAAAGAGGTTTTAGCCCCGGGTTCTTCCACTCTTCGCCGAACACATAATCCAACCTTCAAAAAGGATAATGATGAAAATCCATACATTCTTTCGCTCAAAGTATAAACAATTTCAGAGAAATACATTTCGGGTGTAATGTACAAGTATGTACTTGTACGTAGACATCATTCTGAAGTTGTCGCTTCAAATTTTTATTGCGAGATTGTAAAGTGAAGAAAAATTATTATTAACGCAGTTTTCCGTTGAATCTATACAACTTCCATTTTATTTAATAATTGACATGTGAGGTGTCGATAGAAGTATCTTTTTTATCTGCGTGTCAAAAGATACGTCACGTCAAATGAAATTTAAAAAATTGGTTCGCGGGGGAAATTATTTCATCTACACTTAATAGCGCAAAATTATTTATTTTCAGACTATAAAATATACTACGGTGTACTTATTTGAACTTATTGCTTGATGAATATTGTAAGACAGGCATTTCTCAAATTTCAGGAGTCTCATAATTCTATCAAAATGCATTAATTAAGCATGCAAGTTTTCAAAATATTTACTCTAATTAGATATCTGCAGAAGTTAAATTTAATTATTTTCAAATTGAAAACAAATTACGCGGGTCATAATATACGTTAGAATATATCACAGAATCGCATTACGAATATACAATTTTGTCCCGGGCAGTAATTGCTTCAATTGCGGTTAAAGTACTGACGAGTTTATACAACATGTGCTCATTATTTGAATAACTGATTTCAGTGAGAGTTCTCTTGTAACTTTTGTGAAAGTTCCGCTTAGTTTGAAACCAGGAGGCTTTTGTCTATAAAACTATGTTTATAATATGTACATTGTACAATATGTATGTGTTTTAGTGTGTATGGGTTTGTGTTATGTTTTGATGTAAAAATTAAAACAAAAGTACTATGTTCTTAAATGGTTAATAACGATGCCAGAAATTTAAGGATAACAAAAGGATAACCAGATGAATATGTTAATTAGTTTGATATTCTCAATATAATGAAAAAAAAAGTGGTAACGATATATTATTGTAATTTATAAGCTGAAATATTTTCAAACCTGGTGATAATGACGTTGAGAAGCCTCTTAACATTTCTGACATGATATTCTTAACCTTGACCCCAATAGAAAGCTTTTTCCATCTTTCTAGTATCGTAAATTTTACTTTGTTGAACTAAATAATCTTTTAAGCACAATTGCACATCATAAAATTCTAAATAAATGATATATAAAGAAGTAGTTTAAAGACCAATCACAATATCTACTTTTACCATTTTTTTCATATTTTCCACACAATATGTCAAATGTTATCTATGCGAAATAGATTAATTCATAGCATTTTTAACCAAATACGTAAATGTTACCATGTAGAGCTGCAGTTTAAAGCCCAATTCAAGTAATAAATTACTTTTAAAACTTGACTCGACATTAAAAAAATCATAAATATCGCAGCTCTCTATAGTTTTAAATTTACATTAAGTACGTTGAAATTCTACGTAAATACGTACTTTCTCTCGTGTAACAGGAACGAAGGGAATGTGACCCATTTTTCGTGTCTTTAACGTCCCATATTGACTCAAACTCGGTCAGAATAATTTAGCCACATAAGCGTGTTTATCGACGAATAATATACGTAATGTATAGCGGTAACTTCTGCGATATACGGATAGGACAATAAATGTTGGAGTCGCTTTAAAGAATGGTCAATTATAGTTATCGAAAAGTAAGGTGCGTGTGTCATGCTTTTTATATAAATGTTACATAGAATATGTCTTATAAATCTAAATAGAAATAGATTCTCTTATTCAACAGGAGAATAATCTCCTGTTCAGTGTTCAGTTGAATTTTTATTTGATTTGTGTGTTACCTACAACGCGTTTCATTGAATATTTAAAGAACATCCATAATTGTTTAAAACATTTAGTTGTAATAGATACCTATGTCTTTTACTATAATATGATGAAAATAAATAAAATAACAAACAGAACAACAAAATAGCAGTACAGATTCTGCTTTTTATGACGGGTGAACTTTAACCGCATCAAAATTACATTGCCAATTAACAATGTTTTTTTTTTATAATTTAGCTAAGGAAAAATATACCTGAAAATACAGAAAAAACTTACAACATAAGGTGCACGAATTTCGTACATTATACCGTAATCAAAATCGGCACACTTTATATTTAAGGCTTTCACGGTCGTTATTCATCACCTTTACGAGCAAGGAGTCTTTTTAACGAGTTAGTGAGTACGCAATCTCGGCTGAGTTTTAGATTTATTTGTGCTGGGAATGTGATTATTCTCAAAAGTTAAGATATATGTGGTCCGTAATTTAACATACATTTCTCGGGCGGTAACAGAATAAAAAATATACGCGAATGTTGTAATTTGTAGTTAAGAAATTGTTTATGCTCGCGAGGTGAAATTATATGAAGATAAGTGAATGCAGTGTGTTAGTATCACAGATAAAGTAATACTATACGTTAGTAGTACAAACGAATGTAATGGGTCTGTATTATGTGATGTTCTCTATAAAATAAGGCAATACCAAAATATTCTACAATATGCTCTCTCAGATTGATCTGCAAGCATTCTATTTTCTAGAATAGAAAATACACTATATCTTAATTGTATTTCATTCGCCAAATCCAGTTTTAAACAATAGATAGATTACAATACTACTTAGCTACGATTTTTCTATTTTTCGACAAAGATTTATATAGTGATAAATTGCTTCAATCCTACCTACTTAACGAATACGTTTTTATTGATCTTTTGTGTATCAAATTCCTAACACGGTATATAAGGCAAAGGAAATTAGAAATTATACCTTCATCAATCATCAAAGTATAATTACATTTCGTATTGATTTATTTCAAACCGGATTAAACGAACACACACATAAACAACCTTTGAAACGAAAATCGCGTTCCAAAGTATTAATTAGAATTCATTAAGAATTATTAATTAAGGATACTATGATTTTATCGTCACCCTTTCAGCAATCATTTAATATTGCGAATAAATTCGTTCAAATAAAATTGAAAGACGAGACATCAAATTTAATTTTATTCCGTAAGGGTTATACACTGGGGTAGATCCCTTTAAAAATAATAAAAAGTGCAAAAAAATCGCAGTCGGATGAAACCCATTAGAAAAGGAGGGGAATATGATGAAAATTAAAGGAAAAATAAATTACGGTCAATCCGAGTTCGGGAAGTGGGAGGGGGGAGCTTTTAAGAGAAAAAAATGGTTTCTCTCGATTTCCGACAAAACTACAAGTCCTACGGAAAAAAGTTTAATGGCAAAGTTGTAGGTAATAAAAAAATCTACAACTTGTGTATTGACAATTTTTTCACATAACCTCAAAATTTAGGTGAAAAATTCAAAAAACCAAGTTTTTGGTTTTTTATTTTTAACTACTTCAAAATTTATTTTTTTTCTACGACATTTGGTAGAAACTTGCTTTATTATGTCCCAAATACACTGTAATTTATTTGATTGAAAATATTTATTTTTTCGCCTTATTTTGAATTAATACCAAAAAAACAACCTAATTTTCAATCGAAAAGTCACCCGTCAAAATATCAGCTTTTTTCAAAAACTTTGGGAGCCTTTTATTCATCAAAATCTCTACTTTTATATGGTGTAAAAAAAATAAACCTTACCATAGTAAATGTTCTCAGGAAATGCTTACAAACAGTGTCATAATTAGCTTTTACTAAATCAGGCACACTTCTCGAACTCTATATCTTCTCTTGTATCTGCTTTTCGGTAATGTTTCAAAAGAAAAAAAATTATCTGTTCTAAGTTTAATATTTTACAGCATATTCAAAAGCAAAAAGATGTCGATAAAAACATTTCAGGTAGTTTGAGAAGTGTGCCTGATTTAGTAAAAGCTCATTTTCACACTGTTTGTATGCATTTTCTGAGAACATTTACTATGATAATGTTTATTTTTTTTTACACCATATGAAAGTAGAGATTTCAATGAATAAAAAGCTCCCCAAGTTTTTGAAAAAAGCTGATATTTTGACGGGTGACTTTTCGATTGAAAATTAGGTTGTTTTTTTGGTATTAATTCAAAATAAGGCGAAAAAATAAATATTTTCAGTCAAATAAATTACAGTGTATTTGGGACATAATAAAGCAAGTTTCCACCAAATTTCGTAGAAAAAAAATAAATTTTGAAGTAGATAAAAATAAAAAACCAAAAACTTGGTTTTTTGAATTTTTCACCTAAATTTTGAGGTTATGTGAAAAAATTGTCAATACAAAAGTTGTAGATCTTTTTATTATCTACAACTTTGCCATTGAACTTTTTTCCGTAGGACTTGTAGTTTTGTCGGAAATCAAGAGAAACCATTTTTTTCTCTTAAAAGCTGCCCCCTCCCTTTTCCCGAACTCGGATTGACCGTAATTTATTTTTCCTTTAATTTTAATCATATTCCCCTCCTTTTCTAATGGGTTTCATCCGACTGCGATTTTTTTTTGTTTCAAAAATTATCTACTCTAGTCTATTAACTGTATTCTGCAAAACTTTTGTACGCCAAATATTTGTCGAAATCGTTTAAACTTTGCTGTTTATATTATCCTTTACTGGATATTTCTCAAATGTAATTAAAATTTACGGGGTCCTAACTACACATTAATTAATCTGTGTGTTATGAGATTTTGTGTCAACTTTAACTAGACTGTTAATTTCGTAAATAATTTCGCAACTAAATTTATAAAAGAATTCAATCAAGCAATTACATAGTCTTGGACTTTGTCTTTCTCGTTAAAAAGGTGAATTAATTGCACGCATTCCAAATAAGTTACAAAATAGAATAGACCACTACAAGTGCATTTTGGAATAAACAGATACTAAAATAAATATTTGATTGAATACATATTAGGTACACAGGGTGAACATCAGCGTTACATCTGAGGCAATATAATTATGACTTCATAAAGATTTACGATCATATCTTAGTACAATGGGTTTTGTAATGATAGAGCAATTAAAATAATCGTACAGGTATCCATTATGTAGAAAAATATTAAATTTAACAAAATATCGATGAGGTCGGTACCCTTTTTTATTGTTTAGTTATTTCCATTAAGTCTCCAAAGAGGTTCTGACGTACGTAAATACAATTCAAAATATAACAATATAAGATCAAACTACACGTGTATCCCCTTTCAGGCTAAATAATAAGTTCAACCTTCGCAAAACATTTAAATAGGATTCTATTTTAGAGAAACCATATTAATTCCACCTCTCAGAAATGTACGAATATAGAACACATTCCTTTCATTTAGAAATCTATCTAACGATGCCTTGTGGTTAAGTAATGATTTCTGACTAAAGAAGCATGTATATCCCTTCTAGGAGGAAATTAATAAACAAGTTGTAAATAGTTTTGACGTGACAACGTCTTATAATTCGATAGAGCCGGCTGCACGCACGAAAAAACATGACTCATGCGGCGTTACCTCGCTCTGAGGCGTTCCATGTAAGGCTTGAAGTGCAAGCGAGAGCGCGGAACGAGCCTCAAAGAAGCACAATCGGCCGATGTCACGTTCACGTTCAGTAAACCGACTTTACAGACAACCAATTTTTTTAGTTTGGCATTGAGATTAATCGTTATTTCTATAGTGCGTTGATTAAATAAGTGTAAAACTCAGTATAAATAGTTCCCGACAGACAATTTAATTTGGCAACACCGGACGAGTGAAGTCAAATCTACACTTATATTAAGCACTCTACTATTAACTCTAGGACTAGGACTAGGACAGTAATTTGACTCATTTCCCCAACTCACAGGCGATTATATATATTTGGCATTTTCCTGTGAATGAGGACCGCGTATAATTTAGTATTCAACGGTAATAATTTTATTTGAAATACAGCAGTCTTGTACCAAATGCAACTCGTAAAACACACGTAGCCTATTTCTTGGTGCATGAATATTTAATTGCCAACCTTGGCCGAGTACAAAGGATTCGTTGGACACATGATGAATTTATCTCTAACAACAGTTCTTTTATAAGTGTGCTTAACCTGAATATACGGTACGATAACCTTGTAATGCACATGATTCGACCGATGTTTGGTTTTTGCGGTGTACTGCGTTTGTATCTTTGATGTAATTTCAAAATAAATATTGTGGCCTTAATCACAGTAATTCTTATATATAAAAATGAATCGCAAAATGTGTTGGTAAGCGCATAACTCGAGAGCGGCTGAACCGATTTCGATAATTCTTTTTTTATTATATTCCTTGAAGTACGAGGATGGTTCTTATGTAGAGAAAACGTAAATATGTGCCACGAGCGAAGCCGGGGCGGACCGCTAGTTTCTAATAAATCAAAACATAACATGAAATTCATGAAATTAATATTTGAACATCACATAAAGTTATAAGGTTTGTGTAAACTTAAAGTCTGAACTTTTCTAGCTTAGGTATAATAAATTGGAATATAGCGGCAGAATAACATATTTTAGAGTTCAAGATATCTGCTTCTATAAAACGGATAATAAAGTTTGTTGTTAATTGTTTTGTTTTTCCAGCAGCAAGTGGTATACATTTTATAAAAAAACACAGTAAAATACAAGACAAATTTGTAGCAAAGCTGTGCCAAAATGCGGGTTTTAGCCAAAGTAGTGTTACTGAAATTACTTCAAAGCGACGAATGTGATTTAGCACACGGGAAATCCTTATTGCATAATATACTCTACATTTAGTTGTTTCGCTGTTACTATGTACCCAAATTGTGTTTTGTTGTAAATTGCTTTCATAGAGGGGTATAAATTAACACGTTGCAACATTTCGAATTTCCTCATACTTTATCATATTGTGTTCTAATTTAGATTGTTACGCAAATGTTATAAATATATTTTACTATATTTATGGAAGTAATGACAGTTTTGCTGCGTGTTCAACTTAATCTTTTGTTATTTTTTAAAAGGTTTGAATCAATTTTTAATTTTATTATCGTCCTTATACCTACTGTACAGAAATAAATCGGACATAAAAAGTAGTTTAAATCCGTTCAGTTATTCAGTTAGCTAGCTTGTTATTGTTATGAAAATGAGTAATACATAGATTAATATGTTAAAAATGTAATCATTTTTATGTAGATAATAATTGATTAAAATAAAACTAACGTAAACTGTATAATTTTCCATCAACAACAACAAAACCGTTGCATTAACTACTGAGTTTTAAAATAATCCCAACTTGATGAAACCTCGATTAAATTTCCTTTAAAATTTGAACTTAATTTATTAATTAGCAAGTTTATTGTTTACTGGATGTCTTCCCTGAATCGAGCAACAACCTTCGGCTAATTACACTGAATAGGAAAGTAGGTCGAATTTAATTCAAACTGCAGCTTCCTCATAGCGCTTAAAAATAACGTGTTTTTAACTTTGATGTTTGTTTATATTACAGTTAAAAATCTCATTTACAAATAAATAACGTAGGAACTAGGAGTGCAGGTTTTGAATGCTCACTATCGGTGTTTTTACAATGTCTACAGCCTATTAATAAAATGTTGATAATTGGGTTGTTGGACTTGCAAGCGTGTTGTTTGTAGTAGCAATTTCTCTGTTTATATTTTGGCTTAAAAACCACAAGCCATGCGTAACTTTCTGTAAAGGGACGTTCTATTTTGAGAGTTTTAACCCCATAGACACAAGGACTGTTACTGGTTCTTCTATAATTCTTATTTGAACGAGTGTATGATTAAATGAGTGTGATAGAAATAATTACAACAGATGAAAAGTACAACTGTATCAAATCTAATTTTCTTATGTGCACTTATTTTATGCCGAAACGAAAGTCTGTGTCTAACATGAAAAATATTATGCCTCCGGAAGAATATCACATAATTTAAACTATTTATGTGTTTTAAATATATACTTATCTATTTTATGTAAAAAAGGATAATTATGACCTGAATTGTGACTACTTTTAAAGTAAATAATAAATTAACATCAAGATAAAACAATATATTATGTATTTCCTAAGACCAGCTTTACCGGATCAACTGTATAATGCTAGAACTACCCGTTGGTCATCAGTGAGAGTGCGGTTCCAAACCACACCCCTGTTGCCAGACCAAAGGGTGTAATTGGCCTACTTATACAGTTATACTGTATCTATTCATAGCTTTATGGCAGAACTTTAAAAGTAAATAAATTATTAAAGTAGTATCATACGTATAGTGTGCAGTTTATGTAGTAATCTATATGAATTTTAATTATGTATTCATTAGTAGATGTGTTTTCTATTTTTCGTTTTTCAATGTAAGAAGTAACTATTTATCTTTTTATGTTTTGAAAATTGTATTTTAAAATTATCTTTAATAAAACCCTTTTTTCATCTTTAGGCTATTTCGAGATTTAATTATGTATTGAATGTTATTTTGAATACTGAAAATATATGAAGATAAGTAATATATGATACATAGACTACGTGTACAATCGTAGGCTAGACTACTGAACCAAGAAATTCTTCTTCTTTGAATTCTATATTCAGTTAAATTTATAATATTATTCTCTGGAATATATATTAAGCTCTTCACTCAGTTGATTTAAATACAAGAGCACTGAAAGTGTGCTCATAATGTGTGCGGAGCTACCAAGAATAGATCGGAATATATGCTGTTAAATAAATATAATTTTAACTAATGAACTTATATTTAAAAAGGAAAGCAATCGTGTAAGTAAAGTGCTTAAATTATATTTTTAGTTCAAGAAAATATATGTGATTTTAACACGCACTGTAGCGAACACATTTTTACAAGCGTCAGAAAATATAAATCGGACGTTTAACTTGTTATTTTGCTCTGGTCTTATAAATGTAGAAACACAATTTAAAAGGAATGAATAAGACACCCAGGTTCAGGTACACAATAGCCGAGCACTACAATATTAACAACTACACAAATACAAATATTATTTCGTATATAGAGCAATCGAATTGCGAATAGCCCTCGGGTAGTTTGCCTCTAGGCCAATTCTCAATATAGCCTCTATAGTCTATACCTTTTATTCAAATCTGTACAGCTGTAACTGTAAATGAATATCGGATATTTCAACAGGCTCTTACAATTATATATTTTATTATTCATTTACATAAGTATCGTCTTTTATAGTTTATAACAGAAGTACTGGTTAATACGATTGTAGTGTATTTGTGAAATGAAGTTTATTGTTAGTAAAACCAACCTTTGTTGCTTTCTATATATCCCTTTACTCTGATCCTGATTCTTTCATAGCTTGGTAGTACATAGAAATTTATATTAGTACATAAAATCGCGATACTTTTTCTAAATGACAAATTGACATGGACTGCCGCGCGCTATCAAACTCGATGGCAAGATAAAATAGACTACAAGCCCGCATAGGACAAAAATATGGGTCAAATGAACCACCAGGGGACATATCTAGAACGATAGCAGAGCAAAAAATAATAAGATTCATCACTATGCCGTCACTTGTAAGCTGTCCAACTGAGTGCAGATGAGAATTGAAAAGTACAGGTAGACTCGGTAAATTTTGGTCATATACAGGTAAATTAGCTTGGAGAAATTTTTGCGTTTGTAGTAGTGTATGGTCAGCAAATAAAATAAAACAACATTTTATTTTTAGTTTTTATTTTATACAGGGTTACTTGTAAAACACCAGCAACCTCGCAGGACAAGATAGCTAACATCATAAATAACAACATTTGTTCTACGACTTTTGGCATAACGCAATAAATTATTTTTAAATGATTTTTTAAACTTTTATTGTACTCTCCTTACATTTGTAAGTCTATGTTCTATTAATTATCGGATGGACGACACGACGCCCCCTTCCCCCTCTCGTTCGCTTTTTGTTTACGTAATTTTTGGGAGGCGTAGAGTTTATAATATTCAGACGGAAAATTAAATGAATATTTATTTTTGTATGAAAATAAAATCTAACAAATTATCAAAAGTCGAAATGTTGTTACTTATGATGTTAGCTATCTTGTCCTGCGAGGTTGCCGGTGTTTTACAAGTAACCCTGTATATATAAGGGATTTTAAATTAAACTATATGTGTTTCTCCTCTGAAAAAGATGAGACTTTATTTTAATATTTGCACATTTAACATACATATAACTTTTACATTAACAATGTTACTAAAATGAAAAATTTACTAACCTGAAAAAGAAACGACATTTAAAGTTTAATTCTTTAGTTTGAGAAGTCAAAGGCTTGCCTCGACCATGTTTTAACACTGGAGCCATATTGAATTAACAATATAAAGTTACAACACTTACACACAAATTAAACACTAGTTATGGCCCTGCCTTCATACAAAACTGCTGAATACGCCGTTCGCACGGGAATAGAATGTGGATGCGATTTCCCTTAGTTAGCATCCAAGCTTACGTCTTTATAATTATTAAACTGTATAAATTCATTCTTTAACTCCGGTCTGCATCGTGCAGACATGGGTGTAAAAGTCTCATTTTAGCTATTAAATGTAGTTTTTAAATACATCTGAGTTTTCATTTGGGGCCTCCGGCTGCGGGACATGTAATTCACTTCAACAAATAACAAATAATAACAACAATCAACAAATACAAAATTTATCAATTAAACTACGTACATAATAATTATAATTTTTGAATGAAATGTGCTTTATGTTCTAACGGTACCAAACGACTGCACGTGGCACCTGCGGACAGCGTAAACTGGTTTATTCTGGTTTTGTGCGTGTTTCCACTTTCCACTATCAAGTGACGATTTATTTATTTGTTTTGTTTCGTAATTATTATGGTCAAATATTAATTATGAAACAAATTATTATGGACACGATATTTTATTGTTTCACGGTAGTCGCCTTGTCGTTTGCTCAAGGACGTAAAATTGAATGATATATTTTTTTTATAAAGTCAAAACCATTTTCTTTCAAATAAAAACTTGTTTTTATTGAAAACAAAAGTGTTGCTAGGAATAAGTATAAAGTTAAATAGTAATGTTAGGATATCGAAACATTTTTGTATAGGCCAGAACGATATAGTGGAAACGCGCTCTAAGATCTGAGTAATATACACACCACTACATATGCAAAAATTTCTCCAAGCTAATTTACCTGTATTTTTGTACGGCATTCTTAACCATCGATAGATCCATTAAAAATAATAAGAAACCGCTCAGTGCCGTACAAAAATGGTGGTCCACCAAGTCGGAATTTTTATTTAATTTCCGAGAGTTACCGGGGGTAAATTTGGTCATTTGACCATGTATGGCATCTGTGTCATACTATTGCTATACTGCTTTTAATCCATTATTCCGCAACGCCGTACAAAAATCATGGGGACAAGGGGAAAAAATCGAGAGTTGCAATCCCCTCTCTTTCCCCACTCCAGGGGGTCATTTGACTAAGTACGGCTTCGGTTCCAAAACATTATCTAGCACTCAAAAGTACTATTAAAAGCAATGCCGTCAAAAAATAATTGTTCTTTTAAATGTATACCAATAATCATCTTAATTTCATCGAATTCTTAATATAAAGAGCTGTAAGGTCATTTGACCCTGTACGGGAACTTTTTTTTTAACATGATATTGTAAAATTCAATTGTTGTATAGTATTGCCGTTCAAAAGAAACCGTTCTAAAAAAAGTTATAGAGAAATGCAAAACCAGAAATTTTGTTAAAGTTTAAACATCGTAGATTAATGAAATATAATAGTTTTCTACACTTTATCCGTTGTTTTAAATAGTATTAACATAGATAAATTAGGAAAAAACGATGCCGTACATTTTTGTGCAGACCACATCTTTTAGGCTGATGAAAGCGACGAAAGTTACAATTTTAAGGGTGCTTTATGGCCATTTGATACAGTACGGCATTAACATATTTTTACCCAACTACGGCAAAGCAAAGGAGGGTTATGGTTGTTTACAGGTCATGTATGTATGTTCATCTATTCCCTCGTAACTTCTAAACTACTTATCAGAATTCGACAAATGACATATCATTAGAAGCGTCTGAATTGTTCACTGGATAACCAGCTACTAGCTAGCTAAAGGCTATATGGGGTTTCACAAAATCTAATGTGGCGCTCTCTAGCGGACAAAACATACAGAGTAAAAAAATAAAGTTAAGATAAATATGCAGTGTTTGGTATCATTTGAAAGCGCTTTACTTGTACATTTTGAATATGTATATATTACTAGTATTTGCTTGTGACTTTACCTGTATTCATGGACTGATTGCATATAATTCACATCTTTTCGTTCATAGCGTTTTTATTAGTTCATCAATTTAACGGAGTCCATTCCACCTGACTGTCAATTTCCAAGGTGATAATTAACCACCTCGAGCTTCTTAATATTAATGTATATTTATATTTTATTATAAAAATATATAGCAAACATTTCGTTATATGGATTTTTTTCTTTTTCAGATTTTTCCCCTTTGAACCAACGAAAATGTACGGCACTTGAAAAAATATTATCTAAGCATAAAATACTTTAAAAATAAATTTATTTCGTGTTGTGTCAAATGACCCCCTGGAGTGGGGAAAGAGAGGGGATTACAACTCTCGATTTTTTCCCCTTGTCCCCATGATTTTTGTACGGCGTTGCGGAATAATAGATTAAAAGCAGTATAGCAATAGTATGACACAGATGCCGTACATGGTCAAATGACCAAATTTACCCCTGGTAACTCTCGGAAATTAAATAAAAATTCCGACTTGGTGGACCACCATTTTTGTACGGCACTGAGCGGTTTCTTATTATTTTTAATGGATCTATCGATGGTTAAGAATGCCGTACAAAAATATATGACCAAAATTTACCGAGTCTACCTGTACTTTTCAATTCTCATCTGCACTCAGTTGGACAGCTTACAAGTGACGGCATAGTGATGAATCTTATTATTTTTTGCTCTGCTATCGTTCTAGATATGTCCCGTGGTGGTTCATTTGACCCATATTTTTGTCCTATGCGGGCTTGTAGTCTAAAAGAGAAGGGTAGAAATAATTAAATATTAGTAGCGCTAATGACTCAAAATCGATATTTTAAAGTTTTGTTCAGTATAATATGATAAACTGGTCATTTTTGAGCTACTTTAATATTTTTTATGAGACTTCTTACCGTCTTTAATTTAAATATTCTGATGCCTAATGCCCTTTATAAAAGGATCAACTCATGTTAAATTTAAAGTGTATTAAGAATATCCAACACATTTAGTACATTAAGAGTTTCGTGCTGTATAAATTCACACCCAATTACCCCAAGAACTACAAAGCTCAGACTTAAGTCTAATCCCCGCATAATCCTACACCAAGTTGACGAAAGTACTCCATAGTTATAATTTTACTGAGCGATATCATGAATTCACTTTGAAATTTTGGAGATTATGAGTTGGACGATATTTTTAGGTTTTGGATTTTAACGGATTTAAAACATCATTGTTGTATTTATCTTAACGTTTTGAACACTTTATAGTTGTGGGATCCCAAGCAGTAAGAAATATTCGTGCCTGGGCATGTTCTTAAATTGTTAATTAAGAACTACCTCTGAATATCATCATCATCATGATTTTGTAGGTAATGAATTTTACGAATTTTCTATGGATTAATAATTCGGTAAAGGTAATTAATGTTTGAACAACATTTTAAATAAATGTAATAACATTGGTTTCGGTTGATTGGACATTACTTCATAGGACAATTTTACAAATAAAATCACTTTGCATTTCATAACATAATAACAATTAAAATTCATTTCTGATTTTCGTAACCAACCCGGAGAAGAATTAATTAAATGAAACCACTCATTCAGTCTCTTACAAATTTACATTTTATAATGACTAGCTGATCAAACTCTAGTGAAGATAGCTTGTTTAATATATTTCGTCCAAGATGACAACTTTCTACTTAAATGAGTCCCAAATTGATTTGAAACTTTTGGACCTAGGCAGGACCACGAGGCCTGAGAGTTCATCAAAGTTGAAGACTCACAAGGACTCACTGTTAAATCATCTATTAATTTACATACGCAATTTAATATTATATTTTTTGCCTCTATATCGAAACAATGTTTTAAAATATTATATTTTTCCTTTATTTCTTACTACACCACGTATAATTTTATAACCTTAAACATAAAATGTGCATAATGAATAATGTATAATGTACCTACATTTTATCGTCCACGATATTACAATGAGAAGACTGTCCCAAAGCAATAAAGCATTGTCAATTTCCTACCCTTTAATAATAAACAAAAAATGCTTTGTAGAGTTTTTGTTTAGCCGAAGAATATTATTAGATTTCTCATTTACGAGACGAAATTGCGCGAAGATCGTTGAGTAAGTAATAAGCCTAGAACAGTTACAGTTTGAAGACAACGCATTAGTTATTCTTATTCAACGCGGCATTTCAATTTTCTCTCTTCATTATACAAAATTGAACGAACTATCAAGAAACTAAAGGAAAATCTGAATTAAATTAGAATTGAAAATGGAGTAGTCGCTCCAATTATATCTGAGAATATTTAAACAGTGAGTTTTGTTAAAGTGCTTTTGTGTGGTGTCGCATATAAGTGTTTTCTGGAATAAAATATCTTAGTAAGAATAAACTTCATGGTTTACTCATAGTGCGGCAATGTATCAGGAGGAAAGAATTAGGTAATTATAATATATTATTTCGATGAATATTTCTATTCCTAGAAGTCTATTACCCAGTTTATAATAAATAATATATTATGGTGTTTTTTCAATTGACCTAAAAGTAGAGTCTTCATTTAAAGATTAATAAATAATTTATCAATCTGTTTGTGTATTTATACCCTCATCTTAATT
Organism: Colias eurytheme; assembly: GCF_061535395.1. Classification (NCBI taxonomy): domain Eukaryota; kingdom Metazoa; phylum Arthropoda; class Insecta; order Lepidoptera; family Pieridae; genus Colias; species Colias eurytheme. The sequence goes on along the minus strand of NC_142995.1, from coordinate 4,961,188 downwards.
TATGAAGGTAAAAATCTATATGTATACTATATTAGTAAAATCTCATAGAGCACTTTTATGTTTAGAAATATATGAACACGGAAAATGTTCAACTTTTTAAAGAAAAATAACGACACTTACTTAAAAAGTTTGAGATTCAAAAAGTTTGTTGACATAACGGATACCGAGACTACGCCTTACAATCGAAAATGTATTCCTTATATTTTAGAAAAGGCAAACTAGGTCAAAATAATCTTTAAAGATGTTAAAATTTTTCTATAAACGCGAATTTTGCACAAAATAAGCTTTACCTAAAACCTAAATACATAAAATAACAATCTGAGATGCACAAGTCCGTGCACAGTTATTTCGGCCAAAAATTTGGAACCCTTCAATACAGACAGATACCTCCACCTTGAGGACTGCAATTAAAATTCCTCTCTTGTCCCAAATGATCTTGAAAAATGTATAAAGGACGAATAATTCAAATGCATCGGAAGAGGGAAATGAAGTAAGTGCGGTGTGCTTTATCGTCTCCATCATGGTCCACCGGTCTCTGCTACGTTCGCGAATTTAAATTTTAAGGATCGTTCAGACAAGGATCCTTATTAATATAGACATAACTAGGACGTAAAGCTTCTCGAGGATATAAAACGCCCGCTAAATTATGTACAATAGAATTCATAATCCCGATAGTAACCTATATTTTCAAGTAGACCGTGTAATGTGGTCAACGTTTTTCACCTTTTCTCTTCATTATAGTTCTTTTAGTTTTTATTGTATCAGTAATCAATAGCCGTGTGCATCGGTGTAAGATAAAAGAGCGTTTTATTACTTTCTGTTCCAAATATATAATATTAATTTACTGCATATCTACCTATAAGGTATTATATGTATAAACTGTTCTTAGTAAACCTTATCCTCCAGAGTGGATGACAATGAGTCTTCTGAATAATAAACTTTCACAAATATAATTTTCAGACGAATCATAAACGTAAGTAGATTTATACTATAATCCGTTTGACAACATTTCTTATTTAGTCATAATATGGCATCAACCATAAAACTGATAATTGCTTTCATCATTAGTAAAGTTCATTACCATTTTCCATTAGCAAATGATTTTTATTTGTTTTATTAGAAGTTCTTAGACGTATTACAAGTCGAAGATAATGATTGCCAGACGGCTTTCATTATTCTAAATGTTCTTTTTTATTCCATTTGAAATATTATCGATAATTATTACTTCGGCGTCCAATTCTTCTGTCTACAAGGGAATAAAAGGATTTACTCCTTTTGTTTTGGGTTAAATCAGTGCAGGTATTGAAAATGATGGGAAATAATGCTTTGAGAGAAAGGAGTGGATCTTCAAAGGGAATTAAAGATTGATAATTTAGATCTGAACGTATTAATTACCGTATATAGGTAAAGGTATATGGTATTATTTATTAGGAATAAAATTATCAGTTTCCTGTGTTTTGGCCTTGATTTTATCGAGGAAGTGGTCCCTTTTGCCTTAATGTTTATTGGATATTTAAAATCAATGCCATTCATCCAAGTCGATTTCATTTTGTGAAAACTACTTCTTATATTATAAATAGTAATAGATACTTACGTTTAACTCAAATTACATAAAACACTCTACGTAACAAAACAGAACAAAATTTGTACCACACTTAAATAAACTTTGCTTTTAAAAATGCTGTGTGTGAAAGTCAACGACTTTAAAATTTTATACTATAATTTAAAAAATAATATTTACAAGTGTCATCACAGGATAGTACTCGATGCTACGTACGGTCCGACAATGGCGTCGATGCGTAATTAAAAATGGCCGCTGAACAAAGACAGAGTTGATCGTTAAAAGTTTCTGCAAAGCGAGTTGAATTACGGAATAGAAAGGGATTTTTATATCTTATTTTATGGTACTTTTTTTCTTTTGTTTTTCTTGTGCCTGGAGCAAGGAGCCTATAAACAGTAACAATTGTTGTAAGAATACATCTAACAAGGAGTTGAAATATAATACTTAATTTTTTCCTCAAACACGTAAGATATTTTATTAATGATAATAATATTTAATATCACGTAGCACATATTATTTTGTAGCTACGGCGTAGACTAGCCGCTACGGGTTAAACACGTAGCACAGGTACTACGAGAACACAATGAAAACAAGGAAGTAAACCGTTAACCGTGTATACTTTACAATAGCTAAGTCCTGGATTTGAGGTTCATTCCGTGTAGACCGGACTCTCAGTGGAGTTTCGTTTGCAAAAATAGCGGACCTAAATCTGACTTCTGATATATATTGTATAGATCCCAGACATCCTATAGACAGATGTTGCCAACCAATTTTGTGGTCCCCCTCTCCCCACCGTAAGTAACCACCAGTGTAAGAAATGTTATAGTATGCTATATATTCGTGATCTACTCAATAAGCTCTTTCATTTGATACCCCAAACGGCATGTTTTGGAAATTTTTATTTTTTTCTTTGTATGCCATATTTAATTACCGGGGTGCGGGGAGGGGGACCACAAAACTGGTTGGCAACATCTGTCTATAGGATGTCTGGGATCTATACAATATATATCAGAAGTCAGATTTAGGTCCGCTATTTTTGCAAACGAACATCTCCTTGGAGCCTGCTCTAGTGGTTTATAAAAGAGCTTCGATTCACAAAGGTATATAGGACTGATAATTTTACTGCCGGTCAGGGAGCATTAGCGAAACTAACCGCTGTAAATATTCTAACCCATTGCAGCAGGTAAGTGGTTTGATTATTTGATTGTGAATTGAAGTTTAAATTGTTTGAACCAAATAACTAGAAAATAGTATGTATTGTGTATGTGAATGATTATGAAATAAGCACTACATTAAATAGGAAAATAAACTTTTTAATGCACTAAAAACCAATCCTTATCACTTAATTTTATAACATTTAATACGGTTATTGAATACTCAATACTTCATCACATCATTCAAAATATAACATAGTTTTGCAATCAATTTATATCCGAAACACATTGACAAATGTAACATCCGAAGTCAATTGATAATTACGGTCCATCACCAAAGCATGACATCTATTATATACCCTTACACAAGGAATGTCTTATACGTAGTATACAATATACATCCATTCCAATATGCTGGCTTTAATCAAGGTTCGATCGGTACTATGTAACGTGTTTATGTATTTAATAAAGGAAGTTGAATGTTCAAGTAACTCACGTATCTCATTGAAGTAGATACCTGCGACTAAACACTTTATGGGCGTACGTGAGAGCTTACTGATTGCGTCAAAACATAAACGATTAGATTTGTGGAAATCGAATGGACTATGGTCGACCGAAGAATATATATTAAATGCTTTGTTTGGGTTTTGATAATAATATCATAGTGTGTTATTTTAAGAATGATTTTAAACTTCCTCAATTGAAAAAAAAATCTCGGAAATAGTATAAAAGTTTTGATTGAGAATTGTTACGCATTCAAGTTTTGTGTTTTATTTAGTTGATTTAGTTAGTGATATGTTATTTTACTTATTTAAAAAGTTTGTAGGTATGTCAGGGTATCGACGAAGATGTAGAATAGTTCTTTCAGCTGTAAGTCACGTAGTTACACTCTGGTGAATTCACTGTAAACGGTTCGTATAAACTAAATTGAAGTTTTTATGGGTTTCGTACATTCACGTACAAATTTTGCTATAAATTCAGTGTCATACATACAATAAGTTAAGCTACCGCTTACAACATTCTTCTATTGTAATTTCAGAAGAAAATACATAATATAGCTTGAAATTATATAGAATTTAGAAACATTACACATTAAACGGAGACGAAATCCTTCAAAGTTTGTAACCTTCTACATAATCCGTACATATCGCAGTTTCTTTGAGTTTAAATAGCTAAGATACACTTTGGGTATGTGACGAAACTTTTAGTCTAGTAATCATATACGTGTTATAAACGATATAAGATGGCGGCCTTGGCATATTTACTAGAGAAATTATTATCTTTGATCTTGTGATATAGATTAAATCATAGATAATATCATCTCTAATAATAGCCTGTTTTGCTCGGGTTGTAGTCGGATAAGATGCCTTGTTTTATTTTAAGTTTTTTTACGTGTATATGTGAATAATTTTCATTTTAATACATTTTTTTTGAGTTTATAATGTATGGTCAAGTTACATTTATAATTACTTATTTCATCCAAATCTAGGTGAAATTAGTTTATTCAAGCGTATCTACAGGTCATAAAATAAGGGATGACATATTTCTGAATTCTAAATGGAATTTAAATTTTAATAGAACTAGAATCGCTCTGATGTCGAAACTGATCCTGCAAATTCTGATAAAACATTTTAAAAATCTGCATTAGACCAGAAAATTAAAATTCTCTGAATCTTAGTAGTGACAATGGCAAATGGCATGGGCAATTATTAATAATAATATCACATATAGCATGGAAGAGATGGCCAAACAGTCAAAAGACTCCGCTTTTTTTCTTTCGTTTTTAAGTCTTTTGGTAGAATTCATAAATATAACTATTGCAATCATACATACAGATATATTATGTACTGTGTAACAAGTAAACCTAAATATAAACAAAAAGAGTTTACAAACGCAAAAAACCGACATCGTCTGAGTTTGATTTCGCCAGGGAGATGACGACGCGTCGCTCATGTTGCACTTCAATTTGTTTTTATTATTTTTGCATTCAATATCATGTATGAAACATGTAAAATATTGTGGAATACATGAATTATATCTACGCCTATTCAGAATATTTAGTTCAAATTTTATACACCGAAACCATTAAAGAATAATTAAACTAGCAGTTTTTAAACCATAACTCCATATATTTTTTAAAGAATTCTTTCAAATTCAGGTTAACTCAAATTTCATACATTTTCATACATCTGTTTGGAATAATTTATTCAGGGAGTAATCTTGTTGACGTAAAATATTTCTAGAACAATCTTGCGTAGTAGTGGCCATAAACTTATAAAGCATAACAAAGAACTCTATGTGTTTTTATGCGATACATATTTCCATATTATCCATGAAGTTCCATTCTCACAACATATAGGGGAATATCTTTTATAAATGTGAGTGTAAAAGTTATTCATATACTCTTTTAAACTTTATTGTTTAGTTATTATAATCTTCACAAACGTTGCCATGACTACAGTGTAGTTTAGAAGTGCATATTACTTTTTATGTATACGAATCTTTATATACTTACAATCTTACAAGTGAACATGTATGAACGAATCTTTTTATATTACCTTACATTTGAATAGGCAAATGTTATAAAAGTTTATTCCACAAATATATACCTGACAAAGTTTCTATCGCCTTACAATTATTTTATTTAATTTAATAATTGTTATTTATCCATACTAATATTATAAATGCGAAAGTAACTCTGTCTGTCTGTCTGTCTGTTACTCAATCACGCCTAAACTACTGTACCAATTTTGATGAAATTTGGTATGGAGATATTTTGATACCCGAGAAAGGACATAGGATAGGTTTTATCCCGGAAATCCTACGGGAACGGGTTTTTCTTTGAAAACGCGGGCGAAGCCGCGGGCGGAAAGCTAGTTTAAAATAAATTTAACCTTTGTTTGAAATACTTCAAATTCATTTTATCAAAACCACAATTTAAGGGCCGCGGTTGAATTAATTTGTAACTGTTTGTCGTTCAAAAGCAATTGTTCAGTTTATGTGTAACTTATTATGATAAATTATTTTACGATATATTTTGTTAGTGTCGTAAGCCTACAGTCTTATTTTGCAGTTCTAAAAAAATGAGAAAAGTTAATTTAACGTATTTTAATGTATCTACAATGATGTCGATTTATTTTATTAGATACCTATTACCAAATTTATAATTTTCAACATAATTTTGATATTGTTCTATATATATAATATCTACTCTAAGTATGAGAAAATTATGATATAAAAGTGAGATGTATATTATAAACTATAAAGGGTCAGAGCAAATCTTAAACTAACGCGAGTTATCTAAGCCTTTGAAATTGCCCTTCGAGTTAACAAGTTCAAAAGCTTTCATATCGGAAGAATTTTAATATCTCACAGATCCATAGCCAATGATAGCGAATAAAAGATCGTTTGAAATCTATTTATATGTAAAACGTGACGTAATAAAATCCCGCTTAAGTATAGCAAAGCAACAAGCAGGATAGCAATGCATCAGGGATTTGGCAAATAATTCGGGAACGGAGGGGCAGAAGCCATCATTCCGAATGAATTAGCCAATAAAACCGAATTGCAGGAAATAAATTGAACGTTATGACCGTTTTTCCATTTACATTTGGGGGAAATTTTCGAAAAGCACTTATTGATTTAAATAGAACTGTTTGTCAGTTTTACGCTTGCAATTGTTTTTGGGGTATTAACTTAATTTTAATCACACCAATCTGTAGGTAATAAAAGATGATGAATAAATTAGTCAATTTTCTAAAAAAATACAAGATATTCTTATTTCGTAGAATAATAAGCTTATCTTACTTAATTCAGCTTGCAGGCAACTGAATATAAAACGTAAACACAGTATCAGTATCGATATCTAGGTAACAATATTATCGGCAAATTATTCCACAGAATTAAGCTCTATCAACACAATGTATCGTGAATTACAAACCACACAATACTATGTCAATTTAACCAGAATAATGCACGTTTCAAACATGAATCGGCTAACAATGGGAACTATTTAAAATTCTGAAATAATGGCGAATAAAATCAAGTCACGTAAAGTATACGTGCTAGTGTATTCGTTATTCATACACGTATTTCTAAAATACTGTGAAAATATTGGTTTTGTTTTTCATCAAACAGTTAAATAAGTTTTATTGAACAGGGGCAAAAGCATGTTAAGTATGCATGCCACAAATACAATTATTATGAAAGCATATATCTTTGTAATACTAAATCATGTCATAATAGAGAGAATATCGTTTTTGAACACCGGTAATATTTTATTACCTGTTAGCGATTTGAGGAATTTATACATTGTATATTATATAGCAGACGGGAAGGGGAGGGCCTTCCTTCACACTTTTCCTCTTTGAAGCAAATAGCAATATTAAGGGCTGGAATATTCACGGTCACGATTGAAGCTTACCCCTACTTCACAGAATTGAGTGCGATGCAAAATACGAAGGTAACTTGAAAAAGTATGGCATAATGCTGAGGTAAGCACAAACATCGGCGTTTTTTATAAAATAACTAGCGACCCGCCCCGGCTTCGCACGGGTGCAATGCTGATACTAAATACACTACAGAAAAACTGTGAACGTTGTATATAAAAACATAGCGGCCCGCTCCGGCTTCGCACGGGTATAAAATATATAGCCCGGCGGCCGGCCGGTACCGCCGCAAATGCTACGTCCCGCAATTTTTAAATCTGTAATATCTTCGAAAATATTCACTTAAATCATACGGTGTAAAGGGCCATATAGATCTATATTAAATGAAAAATGTATTCAAGGTATTTAATTGGTTAAGGATTAATGCTGTATTGGTTAAAATCGCTTCGGAAATTAGCCATTATTTGTCGTAAAAAGTAAATGACAAAAAAAAGTTATTGTGGGTTATCCATAAGAGATAGACATATATACCATCATGGACTTTTCTGTAGACCTTTTCAATGTGTATAATACTTAGTACATTATTTTGATAAAACTCGTAGGGTTCAGCCTGCGTTTGCAATGTCAGCGGAAAGAATGTAATTTTTTACGACATCACATTAGAAACCTCAAAAATAACAGTACTTCTCCACTATTTAATGGATGTTATTATACATATAAACCTTCCTCTTGAATCACTCTATCTATTAAAAAAAACCGCATCAAAATCCGTTGCGTAGTTTCAAAGATTTAAGCGTACAAAGGGACATAGGGACAGGGAAAGCGACTTTGTTTTATACTACATATGTAGTGATGATGATGATGATATACGTATAAAAATTTGCACCCAATCAGTACAATATCAAAGTCCTTATAGTGAAGGTACTATGTTTTTCTACGAGTTCATAGATACGTTATATTATACGCAATTTGTTTATTTTAAGACAAATATTGTGTTACTTATGCTCAGATAAAGAGCGAATAATCCTTAACTTGAACGTACGTCAGAAATTGCTCAATTAATTACGAAATTATAGCCAGAACCGAGCTCAAATTCGCTTCTAACAGAACCTAGTGATAATAGATTACATGTAATACGAGTGAGTAAAGGTAAACCATCACACTAGGCGTCAAAGGCGTAATCTTACTTTGATGAAAGCATTCGCCATAATACTCTCATCTTTGAAATACTTGAACTGGTCTTATCTAGGCTTTTACAGTTCAGGGTTATAGTCGAAATTGTTATTACAAAGGCTTTGTAGAGACAGGGCAGATTAAATTTTATTTCGAATCGGTCTATATTTAACTATACCTATTGAAAATTCAAACAATAGAAATAGTATGGTTGAAAGATTTGTTGGATTATTCAATAATAGTATGTATTTATAAGATTTCTGGCGGCAAAGCAAACGTAAGTAACTGTATATGTATTAATGACACGCATTTATTAAATACTAGAGGTCCGCCCCGGCTTCGCCCGTGGTACATATTTCGCAATAAAAGGTAGCCTATGTCCTTTCTCGGGTATCAAAATATCTCCATACCAAATTTCATGCAAATTGGTTCAGTAGTTAAGGCGTGATTGAGTAACAGACAGACAGACAGAGTTACTTTCACATTTATAATATTAGTATGGATTATTTGATATTTCTTTTTATTTGAAAACTCGAATGTGAACTTGAAATTAAATTTCCATCATTACCTAATTAAATTAAGGGAATTGTGTAAAACAGAATTAAGCTTATCTTCCCAATTTTCTGTTTAATAAATCCAAGTAAACTTAACAACGATTAACTAATGGAGCTATAAGGTTGCTAAGCGAAAAGCCGAACAAAATCTCCTTTAAAAATATTTCACACGTAATGAAAACTAAGAGGACTTGGAAGCCACTAATTACAATTAAGCTCACTACGGACGTCTTCTAATCCTCTACAAATCCGAGAAAATCTTCTAATAGTTACCTCCAAGTAATCACTTTATATTTGGTAAACATTGGAACGTCTTATGAATTTGAAATGCTTATTTACATTAATTAATTGATTTATTGACACCTTTACAAAAAAAAATAGTATGAAATGAATAAGAAATTAGTTGAAAAAGCTTTATATATAATGAAAAAATAAGTAACATTTTTCTAGAGTTAGCATTATGGACCGTTGGACCACAGTTGTCTTTCGAATATTGTATTTAACACGACCATTATTACAAACAATTTTCTCTTAACTTTCCCAGTTTGACTAATAAATGTATATGCAAAAAGGTTAAAAAATTGTTGTTTAAAACCATTTATAAGATTAATCTTTGCAATCATGGCAGCTGCTCGCTTGGAAATAATTGTATACAATCAGCCTGAGGTTGGTCTAATTATTGTATTGAATTACTACTATATTTCTTCCCGGAATGTTACAGGTGTAATTTATTGTAGGATATACATTTAGAGCTGACTTAGTTGCCATTAACTAATTTATTTACCTATAGAATAATTAGAAGAATTGAAAGCTATGTCCAACATTAACACTTTTTCTGTTTTCGACGCAATTAAATGTTAGAGCTTAACATCTGACTTATATTTATCTTGCATTAATCATGCTGTCTTTGAGTCTTAAAAGTAAGAATAAGGCACCGGTTCAAAGGTCAATCCGAGCTGTGTATATTTCTTTTTTGCAACGAAAATCTAAACCAGCACCTAGAAAATGTGACGAGATTAACCTCAAGCGACCCTACGTAAAAATCTAAAAATAACTTACAGTTGTGGGTGTAGTAGGTGGGTATATTAAATAATAAATGTTACCGGATAATCTAAATTAAACCGAGTATTTATTGAGAGAAAATAACTGATGTACATCCGCTATATATTATTGTCAAATACTAAATTCTATACATAATTTTAATTGCAATTCAACACCTTAACCTTAATGTTGATGACATAATATTTTTCGACTCCTAGTGAGTATCGAACCCTCTCCTTTTTACAATAGTAACCTTTGGGCCGAGTTTAAGTATATCCTGGAGAGTGGAGATTATTTTTAAAATTATACTATATTATACACGTTACCTTTAGCAAAACAAACAGTTCAAAAATCTCGTTCACGCAAGTTTAGCTTTTATAATTTGATAGAAAAGATTCTAGCTTCGGTTTAAACCAGAGCTAATACTGCCGAGAGCTGCTGACAGTAGGCTTCGTAGTCACGTATAAAAGGCAGGAAATAGTCACTTTGCCATATAATCTTATTGGGATTTTCTCCATATAAATGCATACTTTTATGCCATTGAATTCCATTGAATAGGGAACGATTGTTGAACATTTCAACTAGAAAGCAATTTTTGCTATGGAGTTTTTAATGGACCATAGGTGCAAAACTAACAATGCATGACAAATTATAGTGTTTATTTTTATTTAAAAACACATATCCAATACAAAGGCAAAAATTGTGTAAACCCATATAAATAAACTTCTATAACATTTACTTTATCTCTATTAAAATATTGTAGCAATTTAATAAAACAAAGCAATAAAAGCTTCTTTACTACCGAAAATCAAGTTAATAAATTCGCCACAAACGTAAATGGGGATTACCTAGTACTTTGCATTTGTAAATACAAGACAGCTCATCCTCTCGAAGTCGTTCAGCCGGCGCTAATATTTTTTCATCTCGCGATGTGAGCATCTGGCATCCGAATAGATTTGAATACTTCAAAATTCGCTTGAAATTCCCTCTATGTAGGTACTAGTTTTACTACTATTGCTAGTTGGCTTCCTTTACGATTTTCTTAGCTTTATTTCACCGCTTAGTATTGAAATTCGATCATTAACGTATAACAGTGCATCAGCGCTATTAAAAGGTCCCGACTATCTTTTAGGTCGAGGGTTCGGTCTTTGAGGCTACCAATTTTTGCTAATATTTGCTACGTAGGCACAAATCATAGTAAGGCTCGTTCAAAAGGTAGGTAAGTAGCATACATAGAATATACAGAGAAAATTGAGGAAATGTATATATATATACGTGTAAGTAGTAACTACCTATTTAGTAATATGTGGTATAACTGTATAAGTAATATGGTGCTCATATAAATAACTTGAATAGAAAAGAATGAATCGAGTCACCTTGTAAAAAATTTAACCGATTTAGTTAATGTGAAGCATCATCAAACTTTATACGACAAAACCACGAAAATCTTTCATACTTATTTATGCACTAAATTATTATTTTTAAAATTATCTCACTATTACTTAAGGTTTCTAAAGTCTAAAATCACAATATCTTCAAATCATCTATCCAACAAAATAACCAGGCTCGTAATCCTACATCTAAAAGAAAACTATGCCTCTATTTTAGTTCTATTATATTATTCAAGTCATGTAATCTGCTTATTTCGACTTCAGTTATGTAAATTTTGTCTTCTTTATTCCATTTTACCAAGAGATCTATCTTACCGACTTCATAAGCTTGTAGGATAACTACATAAATCAAATAATATGAGATTCAAACTAGTACATCATAAGATATATGTCCGACCTCGATTTAAAATATATAGAAAGAATCCAATATTTTAACTGGACCATTTTGAAAATGAACTCGTTCATTTGAGCGTAAAAATTACGGTTATACGTCTCCAGAGTTGAGAAATAGTTTCTAATAAAAGTGATGATCGTCATTGCAAAACGTTACTTACCTATATTATGTTCTCTCTTTTTTTTGTTAGCATTTTTATATCAATATAAAATATGTTATTCAATAATATCTATTCATTATAATATAATACTTTATTATATAGCTTTGATTGGTGTAATATATAAGGCAACGTGATTCATAACAAAAACAAACATTTGATTTAAAATCAAATAGAAATTAAAATTTCATTATATTTAATTAAACCTCAACTATGTTGTAAAAACATGTTCAACAAAAACAGTGGAACGCAAAAGAATAAAAGTTACAACGAAACTTTTACTTTAAAAATTCTCTCATTATTTTATATTTTACTTATTGTCATACAGATAAAACACTTTCATATATTTCACAAAGAGAGAGGTAATGTTAAAGTAGCTCTGCGACAGGATTCTTTGTGAGGTTTGTTCAATGTACTATTGCTATTGCTCATTGTAAAATGAAAACATTGTCTTCAGAACGATCTATGATTTATATAGTTGTTATTTCCTCCGTTTCTGGACTATAGGTAATCTTAAAAACATTACATAATTTGTTGGAATTCATAGTTATTTGTAATTGAATTTTAGGATACTTAACATACTTGATTATTATAATAAAAAATTCGTTACCACTTAAAAAGCCAATCGCAAAATCACGGTTTTATCTCTCTATGTACACAAGCATTCTTATTCGTAAAGGAATTTTCTCAAATATCAATAAAATTTCCTCACAAATACGAGTACCTACTAGAGATCTGTGAGCACAGTATCTAAAGGATATTTTTGTCTAGTCAGAGACAAAACTGGATCGTACGGTTAGTTAGTTTTAAGAACCATTTAAGCTGGTATAAGACGGAAATCTTTTATGACGCAGTTTAAGAAAATTTCACTAAAGAAAATTGTAATGACGAGGATTTTAAATGAATTGCAAATGCACAACTGCAATTTAATTTATATGTAGTTCAATTATAGGATAGTGTATTGTGTATATATAACGTAGATATCTTTATTGTAGTTTGTGTAGCTTTGCATTCAAAAGTATTTTTCATATATCTGAAATTGAAGAAACTCATTCCCAGTTATGCAAAAAAAACGATTTAATTAAAGAAATAGGTACATTTGAGCAAAAACTGATTAAAGATTTGCATTTTATATTGTAAAACAAATGAGTACTCATGACGTCATCAATTTCAATACTGAAAAAGTTAGACTCGATTCAAATAACGAAATCGGGTCAAGAAGCTCTTGGGTAATTGTCGATAAAGACCGCTTAAATGGAAGAAGAGGTCTATTACCATTCACGATATCTATTCCTTTATACGACTCGTTTATAAAAGGTTCAATATTCAACTTAAATAAATTATCATATGAATATGATTGCTCTACTATTAGCCTAAACAATGCAAACGATTGAGCAAGTTTCTTATTATCTTCTGATTATTCGAAGCTAAATGAAGGAAAGGCTATTGAATACTCAATACAGTAAGTTTTCTTTACACGGTTGTAATTTTCTTTCAAAATGATAATATTAATCTTACCTTTTTACTAACTTCAGAATATTATTTACTCATACGCTTATTTGGATGTACATATTAAGCTTATTCAACCAATAATAAATGTATTTGTACAACATTTTACGAATATTGAACCAACAAAGCGCTATTGTTACAATATAAAAGTTCTAGAACCTTCGAGAAGCCAGTATAACGTAAAGGTCGGTCAAAATATTCATATTAGAGGATCCAACATCGGTCATCCGTCCGTAACAAATATTGATATCGTGTTGGAAACAATGCTGCCTTAAGGTACTGTAGCCGTATTCTCTTTGATACGGATGTTGATTTAAATATGGATGTTTGCTGTATATATCAGAAGGGAAAATATGTTAACACCGTTTAGCATGTTTGTAGAATTAAAATCGATATCCGAGGAAAATCACAGAAAGGAAAATAATGTTGTTTACGTAAAATTTTACAAGTAAACATTTAAAATGGAAAATTATGAGGTATTCTAATATGGAAAAGGGAATTAAAGACAATCAAACATACATGAAATGAAGAAAGATTTTGTAAAACATGCTTTTTAAATATTACTACATTCAACCACAAATGCTATTTATGAAATGAAGAAAGAGTTTGTAAAACAAGCTTTTCAAATTTTAATACATTTAACCACAAATACTATTTATGTAGATATATTTACCGACAAACATGGGAAATTGTTTTCTTTTCAATTTAAAACGTATAGTAATCATATACTTACCTACCTATTAACCAAATCTATTATTTACTTTATTCATGGGAGCACAGAAGTTCATACATTTCTCCCTCTGTCTTAAATTCCTACGCATTCCATATTTTCTGTACGATGTTTTGTGTATAAGCATCCTGCAAAGGATCTGGTAAAGTGCTCACATTGACCCTGTAACAACGCAATGCCAAAACAACGTAACAGGTAATATTTGTAACTTCGCGTAAACAAAGATGAAACCCATTTATTCCCTCTTCCGTGCCTTACATCCTCATTATCAAAGCTGCCTATTTTCCTCAAGGTTCTCCCAGATGTTTCGTTCAGTACCACAATAAAGTGAAGCCGAATTACTTCCACCGATATAAGGCATCGCGGGAAACCATTAGACAAGAGGCGTTTAACTTATTTACAACTTTTCCCCATTCACGGTTATTTTCTTGCTTTTATTTCATATCGTTCTTCAACCGTGTAATGTTTAACGAATGTTTGTTTACATAAAGCGAGTAAGAAGGAATTCGTTAAAAATAAGGTATTCATTTAACAATTAATCATGTTACAAACTATTTTTTTAATTTCTAAGGAATATAGGTTGCGAATCTGAAACGAAAAACGTTTAAATTTTAAGTGGTGAACTGAAAATGAAAAAATTCTATAACATTAACAAAGATACATTTGTAATCTTCACAAATTGGCCATTGCAATATTTCTTCCTTTAAATGTGATGTAGGTACCTTGTATTGTGAATGTAGGAAGGATTCCATCATGTAAGATATACTTCACATTACTTGAATATAGTGCCACTTCAGTATGATGACGAACCCAATACTAATTCTAGAACAATTTAGTTTTACCACGAAGAGGGTGCGCCCTAAGTAAGCCCTCTGTGATTTGAGCACGTGCTCAAACCACCCACATCGGCACTACAACAGAACTAAGGTGATGTTTGTGGGCTATTGATTTATATTCACAAATAACAAAAGTCAAAACACTTGTATTCCTCTAATAAATTAGTATAATATAAAAAGAGCGTGTGTGCTGAGCACACGTGTCAGAAGTGAAACTTTTTTGGCAAGAGTCAAAGATACCATAATCGTCGCCTTATCCATGATGTAAAGGTATTGCCATGACGCGACCTCGCAATTTTACTCTCAATCGCGCCTAAAGAAGTTCACTCCAAAAAAAAATGTTTCATGTTATATTCAATACTAGCGGTCCGCCCCGGCTTCGCCCGTGGTACATATTTATGTTTTCTCTACATAAAAACCATCCTGGTACTTCAAGGAATATAATAAAAAAAGAATTATCGAAATCGGTCCACCCGTTCTCGAGTTATGCGCTTACCAACACATTTTGCGATTCATTTTTATATTATAAGATTAACCATCATCATCATTTGCATTATATTCTCAACCGAAAATAAATTAACATAAATAAATTTTAATTAACTGAGAGAAAAGTAGCCGGTCTCTACCGAATATTGTTTTAAATTAAAAGTGATTAGTCATAAGAGCCTAAAGAGATTGTCTGGAATTGAACAAGCCAGTAAGCACTTTAATACTGAAACAATACAATCAAAATGAAGACTGATGTTAAGATATTATAAGGTATTTTATTAAGACTTATAGTACTTATATTTTGTTCTTTGTACTTCGTGATGGTCAATCTTAAATTTATTCTGGAGTAGCTTTCAACCCGAGTATTCGTTCGTGTATAATATAGCGCACGACATCTTTTATTCTATAGAAACTTTCACCCTCTATTTTATCTTCAAGATTTTTTTTCGTGACAAAGAGCATGCTAGGGCGTAATATTATGTGAGTGGTGCGTACTTTTATAACTTTTTATAGTTTGAAATATAAGGTTGTTGTCATTTGTGAATAAAATTGACGACTTCGACATCTATGCAATAACTGTGATATATTAAGGCTTATTTAAAATAGGTAAATGAATGGTAATTTATTATTATTATTTTAATATATTCTACCAAAATAGCAGTAAGGGTTTGATAACAACTCCATTGCGATTCCCACTCGTATCGTTTTATAAACAATAACATCGCTAAATGTACGTTTATATCTTCTGTACAAACAAAAGATGGTAATGTTGTGTATCAAATTTATATGTAAGTATGAACTATAAATATATACGACATGTTACAATGTGAGTTTGTAAGAGAGTCATTTGAAAGCACTATAATTGATTCTGTTAATACATAGATATAGGTATAAGCTGTAAGTACCAAGAACTATTATCATGTTAATTATCATGTAAGAATTAGATTAAATAATAACGTTAAATTTATTTTCAAATATCTCGCCGAACAATTTTTTACATTCCTTCTTAATTAGTTTAAATCATATAATTCCAAGTCATTAAATTCTATCACATGTCGTTTAAACACACATATATTTCGTTAAAAGTACAAAAGAGTGTTAAGCAAAATTTCATTACAGAAGCCATAATGTGCTTTGTGTTCTCATTCGTAATAATTAACTTATTCGTTACGGTTATGGAGAAAGTTTAATTATAAGACCCTCTAGGGCGCCTGCTTCATGTATTTTATTTAACAAGCATACAGCGGATTCTGTCGAAGTTATATGAGCATCATTTAAAACATAATCACTATATGAAGATAAGAAACGAGAATTTATGTTTTAATTAAAATTATTAAACTTTAATTCAATTAATTTTTACGAAATTTATCAATGAAAAAGTCAAACTGAGTAAGTAACAGTATTATTAATCTTTTCGTTAGTTTTTATAATACCTACCTATATTTTAAGAAAACACTAAAACTCAGTTTGATGAAGAAGGTAAAACTTTTGAATTTACGTTGGAAGTCGGGTAATAAAATTAAAAGTTCGCTAGTACTTAATTAAAGGCAGAGTCTGGAATAACTATTGTATTTTCATTAAACTATGAATAGATTTTTATACACACTACAACACAAATTATAATTTAACTAGCGACCCGCCCCGGCTTCGCACGGGTGCAATGCTGATACTAAATCCAAACATAGCGGCCCGCTGCCGGCCAGCCGCGCCGGTACCGCCGCAAACGCTACGTCCCGCAATTTTTAAATCTGTAATATCATCGAAAATATTCACTTAAATCATACGATGTAAAGGGCCATATAGATCTATATTAAATGAACAATGTATTGAAGGTATTTAATTGGTTAAGGATTAACGCTGTATTGGTTAAAATCGCATCGAAAATTAGCCATTATATTTGTCGTAAAAAGTAAATGACAAAAAAAGTTATTGTGGGTTATCCTTAAGAGATAGACATATACCATCGCGGACTTTTCTGTAGACCTTTTCAATCTGTATAATACTTAGTACATTATTTTGATAAAACTCGTAGGGTTCAGCCTGCGTTTGCAATGTAAGCGGAAAAAATGTAATTTTTTACGACATCACATTAGAAACCTCTAAAATAACAGTACTTTTCCACTATTTAATGGGCGTTATTATACATATAAACCTTCCTCTTGAATCACTCTATATATTAAAAAAAACCGCATCAAAATCCGTTGCGTAGTTTCAAAGATTTAAGCGTACAAAGGGACATAGGGACATAGGGACAGGAAAAGCGACTTTGTTTTATACTAGGTATGTTGTAGTGACGATGAAAAGGGAACAGGGCCTGTAGACAAAGTAACAATTACAAAACGATAACGAAGTTAGAAATCGCAAAAATGTATGGGATTGACATACGCCGCGTTAGATCACGTGGTCTATCTAATGTCAATCCCATACATTTTTGCGATTTCTAACTTCGTTATCGTTTTGTAATTGTTACTTTGTCTAAGGCCCCAGGACTAAGTTTATTATTTTATTTTTCAGAAAAACAAATTATTTCACAAAAATTCATCGAATAAATCCTTACTATTTTAAGGACAAGGATGGATATTACTATATTCAGAATAAAATGGAGAGACTCAATGATTGGTCATTTACTTCAGGAAATTCCCAAAATAAAGATGCATTTATTGTGAACAATGTTTTTTAAAAATAAATTTCGCATTCGATTTCATTGGGCTTAAAGCATGCAAAAATACATTACTATTAAAATGAAACTTCACAGTTCTTTAATTCCCGCGGGATATTTAGCGTCTGAAAAACAAGTTTTATTACCTATAACTATTTTTTCATTTTATGAATTAAAATTTACTTTTATTATTTTAAAATAGAGAATAGATTAACATCTTTGATGCTAAAATGTAAAATGCTTACCGTTACTTTCATCAAAGGAATTCAGGGACCAAGCGTATACTAGTTGATGCTATTAATTCAGGCATGAAGATAAATTTGCCTCGCCATACTGTTATTTGGTTACAAATAGGTGTATTCACCGTATAAACGAATATAAACTTCCGTAAAAGCATGATATGTAGGTACCTAGATCATAAGAAAACAGAAGAACGACCATATTGTTTGTAGTGTTTATCACAAAGCACTATCTACTGAGGAATCAAGATCGTCAAAAATATACATAATTTACATTATACATATCTTATAATTGCTCTGCTGATATAATATTAATTTGAGTGAAATCCCCATTTTGAATGCAATGATCTACACAAAAATACAGATGATAAACTAACTGCTCTACAATCTACAAAAATATAAATAAAAAAATAAGGCTATAACTTCGTTGAGTTCATAATTTTCATATAACAACGTCCATAAACTTCTAGAATTTTCTCGAAGTAGATAACCAAAACCGTCAATTCTAATTCTTCTTGATATTTTAAATGGATCAGCTGTCGAGGCTTTTACGACGATGATGGAATTTTAACGAGATGCCACTCGAGTGTTTGGTCTTTCTAATTATACAATTGGCTGTACTTATTTATATTTTAGTTTAATAATTTAGAGAGTAATCGAAAAGGTCAAATAATTATTGTTCTGTCACTATCAGATGCTTTCCCAGAAAAATATATTATTGTCTGATTTATTGAAAGTGATTTAGGCAGAATTTCATTGAAAATAAAATTCGTTAAAAGTATTTTCATTTGTATTTCTCAAAATATGATAGTATCGCCTCCATAGTTTTGAAAAATTAATATCATTTTACTGATTAAGAAACAAACTTCTACTTAAAGTAGCGTACAATACAGAAATTGTTCATTACGACTTAACAAGCTTCATAGTATCATTCACTAATACCTAAATAACAGCTAAAATCACGACACACCATAACCATCGGGGTATTTTAAATACAATCGATAATTGAAAGTTATTTTCGTCCTATCGCGTTACAGTTCACCTTTGTGCTCCTTGACGTAGCCTTTCGTACTATATTACACCGATATTTCTCAACCATTGTTACCTGAACCTTTAATGAACAGCCTTTGTTTAGCTTATGATTTATTTCTTTAAAGATACTTCAAATGCCAAGAGCGCCGCGTGATAATTATGAAAATGTAGGCAAATAAATATAATTATAACAAGAATTTGGTTAAGAATTAAAGAGCCCTCATCTCTAGATTCACTACTGGAGAATTATCTTAAAACAACTTGATCTAAAACGTATTTAACTATCCACTTTATTGAAATTAATTATAAAAGAAAATAACAAGTGCTAGATCCTCATATAATATAAGGAGACAAGCTTAGCTTTTTATGATAATTAACAGAGATGAGATAATGGTATATCCAAAGCAAATAGCTGTAGCGATTAACGATACAACAACCTTAATTGAGATGGGTCATCTAGATATAATTTAGGATAGGACATTAAGCTTAAAGATAATAATATTATCTTGGAAATTAGTGTGACATCCTTATATAACGATCTTGAATATTTTAGAAAACTTCTACTTGATATCAAGATATGTATATTCTACTAGTGGTCCGCCCCGGCTTCGCCCGTGGTACATATTTCGCAATAAAAGGTAGCCTATGTCCTTTCTCGGCTATCAAAATATCTCCATACCAAATTTCATGCAAATTGGTTCAGTAGTTTAGGCGTGATTGAGTAACAGACAGACAGACAGACAGAGTTACTTTCGCATTTATAATATTAGTATGGATATTGTCATGGAATTAATACAATTGATATGAATTACAATGCCATAAAAGTTTTTGCGCATTATTAGTTGTTATGCCCTTTTATTTCAATTTTAAAAATCCTATCAATATCCCATCTTGCAAATATCCAAATCATTCAAAATTTTATAACTACTAAAATTACAATTAAGAAAGAGTTTCTTGAGGAAACAAAATGAAAAATTTTTACTGAACAAATTTCAATAAATGTTATTTTGAATAGTAATAAATATTTTATTACTAATATTTTATTACCAATTTTATAGCCTATAAAACTATTATTTTTGTATCATCAATACTGTGACCTATATTTAAATATATTTTAATAAACCAGACGTTAGAACTTATTGGAAATATATGGATTTACGGAATAAAGAGTGCATGCAATATACTCTGATGACAGTTCAGGCGCACCTGCCTATTGCATTCTTTGAAATACTCCATGTTTTATACTTATCTAGACCATAAATTATTTTATATGAAACTAGCTTCTGCCCACGACTTTGTACGCGCATCCCCGTTTTTTCCCCGTTCCTGCAAGAATTTCGGGAAATCCTTTCTTAGCGGATGCCCTACGTCCTAACATCTACCTGCATGCCAAATTTCAGCCCGATACGTCCAGTGTTTTGGGCTGTGCGTTGACAGATCACTATATCAGTCACCTTTGAGTTTTATATATATATAGATTAATATTATAATCTACATTTCTAGATAGTTTATACCGTAAAAGGTTCAATTTTATTGGTTTGGGAATAATATTTAGAAAAACAATTAACCCTCACATAATTTCTGTTTATTTTAAAAATCATTATTATATCCATAGCAAGTTACGCTACCTAATTAACACATGCTTTTCAATTTTAATTAAGTTTACCCGAGTGAAGCCGCATGAATACAGTTATTATTTTATATTTATATAGTTATACCTATCAACGAGCCTAGCCGTAGACGTACCTACTACATAGATTAATTACTAATAGTAATAGTTTGCCTACTGCGTTTTCTATATTTTTTAAAGAAATCGTTGCTTATAATTTTAAATTTATATTATTTTGAATTTATATTTTTGTGTAGCATTTATTACAAAATATCGGACATGTTAGATATAATCCAGATTTACCAAGCAGTTGAAAACAAATGACAATTGACAGCTAGTTTTAACATTTTTCATTACCTACATTATAAAACCTTTGGCCCCTCTGAAGGGTAATATTTACAATTTTACAGCAGACTTCTTATTTTCTCAAGTAGCTTGTACTTCAGTAGAATAATACACAAGAGAATAATAAATCACGGCTTATCAAGATAGCAATCGTCTACGTCCAAAACACTATGAAATACGAGTATACCCTGATACTATGCAATGATTCAGATGAGGTGTCGTTTGTACCAAAGGCATGTCTTGAATGGAATATTGAATTCTTGAATGTGAGACTGCTTAACTAAACTATAGAACATATTATTATATAGTTATACATATATTTACCATATAATAAGTTTAGAATTATGCGATAAGTAGTATACATGGTATGACGTAAGTATCCCTTACATAAAATTAATAAACATAAAACGTGATTTTATTGCAATGTCGAAATAACAATTATGTAATCGTAATTGTCATGTGTTCTTAATAAATCATTCTTGAACAGACTTTTATCAAACATTTTTAGATTGAATCAATACTTTCTGTGATTATAGGTTTTGTACCCGAATACAAATACGTTGGTTAAAAGCTAGTTGAACAGACTGGGGCAATATTTCTACGTTTCCCAAATTAAGACAAATGGAGTACCTTCCCTTATTTCTTTTATCGTAAATATTCCAATTGACTTAGTCCACATTTCCCAGTATTTTTATGCAGATACGTATTAATACTTTTCTTCAAAACCACGTAGAAATATGAAAACCAACGTGCACTATTACGTTATGCGAGCAACATAAACATTTTGTATAATTGCAATATCAAGTCCATTTAGTTCGTGCTTTTATTATAATTAAATAGCGATGAGACTGCACCATTATGAAAGTTTTTTTTTTGCGTCTATCGTCGTAATGAGTCTGGTACGGTTGAACAATCTATAGTTTTTTTAACTGAGAGTTTTTAAAAACATCTTCCCTGTATTTTTGTAAATTAAGCGTTGAATTGGCTAAATGCGTTTTACATTGCTCGTAATTCGTTATAATTTTTTTTAAAAAGCATCTATGTCTTTTTAAATATCGAAAATAGACGATATTCCGCTTCTGGGTGTATTTCCCAATAACATACCCAAGTGTTGCATACAAAATTCTGTCAAAAAAAAGGTCAATATAAAAAATCTATTATATCGCAAAATTATTACGGAAGTTTCCCATAACTATCTGATATCGAATTTCGATCACACCTAGTTCGACACAACAATAACAAGTTAAGAAGTTTGTTCATCCAACGATCTACTGTCGTTCGACGCTTCTATTTTAATGAAATAAAACACCCTGTATAAAGACATCTTTATATTTTAAATCATATAAATCTTTTCTGAATCTGAAAGCTGAAAGCTGACGATTCGCGTTCTATAAAATAAACGTTGAAATATTTCGTCGCATTAAACGATTAAACACAAAACATTTTCATCGTATTCATTCTTACGGAATAATCCCGAAATCATAAAGATTGTATTTATTTCTTAAAAGCCTTTGATGACGATAAAAATATCTACTATATATTAATATCTACTAACAAAAGTATGTTTTTCAATATTAAGTACAAACGAATTTATCAAACCATTTACGATGTAGAATAAATAACAACTAAAAGAGAAATAAGTTGAACATTTTTTACAGGGCTAAATTAACATTTAAAAAAATTCAATAAGAATGTTTAAAGTATAAAAATGGGGTCTTTGCACCTTGTAAGCATAGAGCGGTTATCAGATTAAATTAACATAATTCAAAGCATTAAGTCATTTGCAACCGGCGTCTATGTAATGATCTCCGCTACGAAGTAAGCTACGGCTGCCACCAACGAACTGAAGTGTGCGTGTATCTATGATTATTTATGCGAAGCTTTTGTGTTCAGGCCTATTGTCCCGCTAATGAGCGATCCGAGCTACGCATTGCAATATTTAGCCTCCACTGAACTTTGAAAAGATGTTCAGCGGCCAGTTGTAATTAAACCTACATAACTGAAATTCTACAGTTTACGTATTTCGAAACGAAGGGAGCGTTATCAAAGGAAACAAGCCAATAGCGGATTATTGGCTTACAATAAATTTTAATATCCACGCTTATGAAAATATTAGGAAAAACTTGTCAAAGGAAAATATCGTGACCCAAAATTCCCAGACATTCCAAATATAGGTAGTAGTTTTATGTGGTTCCAAAGGAATTTTATCAATTACCTACCTCTATTATATACCTACCTACCTAATATTGACATTAAGGTACCTAGATTGACATATTTAGGGCCGATTTTTCAATGCTTGGATAAAACTTATTCGTCGAATAATGTATAAAACTACCATTTTAAAAACGTATTCTAATTGCCCGCATTTGACAGTTTACGTGACATTTTAATATTATCGTGTAATACTTTATTGGATGGGTAAGTTTTATCTAAGCATTGAAAAATGGCCCTTTAACGAATCTTCCTAATTTCACAAACTTACATAACTAGCTAACAAAATAATTATTATTATCACGTGGTCACATAATATCTCTTACAACAAATACCCTCCACATGATTTCCGATAAGCCCGATCGTTATCCGCCATTGTAGTAAAGATGTCAAGAACGTCAACATTTCCACGAACTAGAACAATCCACGGACGTAAATGGTTATGAGATACAGTCGCAGTATAAGTTGGATAAACAATCGGATCTTCGGGATAACACTGATTTACCACAAACAATAATAAAGCAATAAACAATAAAAAAAGCTAGGACTTAACAATTTAAGATTTTGCAAATTGTTACGAATTATAGCTCGGATTTTCCATTTCAAGTATTTAATTTCGTTTAAATAACGAACCTTAACTTTAATCAATACTTTATTATCAAAAGCTCATGTACCAACAATACAAATGGAATTTTAATAAATCTCAAATTTCCTGTTCTTGTATATTAACATTATACATTGTACATTATCATTCAATGGATTTTGATCTTCCTTTGATGTATTAATGAATACCTTCCGTAGTAGTCCTATATAATCTATACTTGTTAATAATAACATTTAAATACTATAATTAATACAATTTACTTATTGTATAATTTAGCTCAATCATTTTACTCACATTTAACTCAATATAAAAATCGTTTAAAATAATTTTGTAGTCTACAATGAGTCCAATCTTAACAATGGTATTTCGGATTGAATATAATTCTGTAGCCATGATTATATTATGTCCATCTACGATTAACATTTTATAAAATTAATCTCTTTTAAAATGAAAAATGGACATAGTATAAATATATCTATATCTATATCTATACTGTGCTAATTTACAATTCAATGCTTCAAATTTCAGTTTACCCAATTATAAAAATAGTTCAGTACTCCGATGAATCAAATTGGCAATATCCGAATTGTTTAAAAAATTTGATGATAAATAGTATAAAAGAATAGCTCAGTTACAAGCTTTTAATTTCCCCTTGTCTGAAAAGCTTCCGGCTTTGTGTTTTTTTTACTAATTTCAAATAACTCGTATAACGTTACATGTACAATGTACATGTACAAGCCCGAAGAACAAAAGGTTTTTTGGCAATTACAGCCCGTTCCGGCAAATTTTCCATCAGTTTCATTTGTTTATTCTTTCATTCAATATTATAGTGCAACCTCGATACATTAGAAATTTTATAGTACACATTTCAAATTTTGAAAGTCGAAGGAATTTATTAGGTATGGAATCAATTACAGCGCTCTTTGTTTCCCTGTTTTTATTTTGATCTTCATTGTTATAAACGCTACAATTTACCCATAGAGATGTAGACAAACGTTCCATTTCAGTCATGCTTAAAGAACAAACATAGAACCACGAACAATTCTACAACTAAACATACAAAACAAACTATGCCTCGAATATCATACGAAACTTCGTATATTGTGTTAGAGTAAACAAGCACGAAAGTTGCCGTTCCCGTCGCTTAACATCACGTTCATTATAACGCAATTAGAGGTGTCAGGTGGAGCCTAATAGCTGTACATATATACCAGGTACAGACGGCAGTCGCGGTTCCAGTGAAATTAAACGGAAATCGAAAACTGTGGCTTGCGGAGCGAACGTACCTAAAGGTTGGGATTGAGAGACATAGCTCTAGCGGATGGTATATAACTTTCATTTGATTGTATCCGTCTAACATTTAAATCTTCAAAGAAATATGGTTATGAAGTACGAAGTAACTTATTAAATTGTATAATGTTTTTGAAGAAGTCAATTAATATAAAGAATTGGGTTGCTGTTGTTCTTTCAAGAAAAGCTTTTAAATTGTTAGGGTGGTATTTAGTTTGCAAATAGATTTTTAGATTATGACCTAAGATCACATTTAGCCTTAAGGCTTCCAATACCACCACGCTTATAAACTACTATTTTAGGAAAATAAATTGAGTTGCGTCTTGACTCTCGCCAAAATTGTGCGATAAAATGATATCGTATTTACATAATGCTATCATGTTTCACACATTGGAGCTGGAATTCATATCATTTAGCTCTTCACTTCCACTTATATTTCTGTCGGAATCTCGAATTATGGAGTCAATCAGAATATTCTATTGTAATATAATAGGTCTAATAGAAACAAATATATTTGTACAAGACAAGACATATTTAGTCGACTACTATTACCTTATTCATATTCAGTCAAATAATTACACTGCACGATATATCTAGAATATAATATGAACATAATATTATGTAGGTATATTGTATAAGTATCTCACTTGAAGAATGAAGTTAGGGATTCGATATGTATGTTATTATATGGTTAAAATAGTCAATTGTACTTCATTTGAGGTTGCTTTTGTTAAATAATTGTTTAAATCGCTTTCGCTAACGCTCATATTTGGGTTTCACCAGAACGATGGTGTCTGAGATTCCCAGAATAGTCGATATCTTGATTCTGTTTATTGGACTGAAGTCATCACAGCGGTAATGTGCTTGCTGGCTACAATTCAGAATATTTTGCCAGATTGATTGTAGAATTAAATTTGTTGTATTTAAATAAGTTCTCTTATCAATAAATCTTATGTTATTAAGTATATTAAGTTCGTTAATCTTAATAAACTAGTTATTATGAAGTGTTTACGTCCTTATAAAAGAGAATTGAAATTAAACTTATAAATCCGATCAAAAATGCTTATTGCGATCGGTAAGAAAACTCTTCACGAATTGTTAGAAATCTTATATCTATAGATAATATTTGTTGTTGATTTCAGAAATTAAAATGTATTATTTATTCATTCAATTGATTTAATTCCACGTTTCCGTCACTTATCTACCAGAAAGTTTAGTTTCAGAAAGTTCATTCAATAAAATATGAATCACACTTAAACTCATCAGTTTGATGAAACTGATTAAATATAAACCGGAACCCTTTGAATCGTTAGTTAGATTATTCTAAATATATCTCCGGCCATCAAAGAATCGTGTTACGGTTAACTTCCCTTGTAGAACCCTCAATCAGCGATATGTTCAGGAAATTTGATCAATTTTATTGCTTCAAAGTTAAATATATTAAAGCAAACTTTATATAAAGATAGGTACATAAAGTGATTATATACGTAGCGACAGGATGTAGCGATATTACGTTCGATTCAATGAAATTAAAAAACTTTAAATTAAAAAATACTACTTTTATAAACGAACAGACTTATATTCTCTAGTTGTTTAGTGTGTGTAATTTAATTATGAATTGTTGACCTAAATAGGTCGACATTGATGAATCCTAATTAATAAATCTTCTCCAACGCTAATGTGAAGTCAATGGATAGAATAATTCTAAAACCAATGAGTGGGATTCAAAATTCAAAGGCATATATGTTTGATCAAGTACTTTTGCACATAAATTTGTTATTTAGCGTATGAACTTACTATTTCGGAAAGCCTTTTTAATGACGCTATCTTTGAAGCTTGGGAAAAAGATTGACTTTAATATTTTTCTAGGATTTTGAAATAGGTATATGGATGTTTCTACAATTTATTTATTTTACTAATATATCTTGTTATCTGTCTGAACCAGACAGAGCTTTAATGTGTTTTGACGAGGATTATTCATGGATATAATATATTTATTTATAATAATAATATTTGTGTACATTTTTTTTCTTCGTAGCAAGAAGTTGTGACTATTTGCCAATGTCAAGATGTATAAAGCGTTGTATACTTAAAAAATATTAATATATTGAAACTTAACGGGTGTGAGCAGTTTATGTTAAATGTTATGCGTAGTATTATATTACCTGTGGAAACCTTAATTCCTGCTTAAATTTTATTAATCACAACTATCCCTTGTTACAGCAGTGCCAGCATCGCCAGAGCCTCGTCGGCTGACTATCTCGGAGCCGCAGCATCATGTGGAGTTCACCAATGATACCGGCGTCATTCTAACGTGTTCTACTAGAGGCCAGTACGAGGTAAATACTGTAACCAAATGAAGTATGTGGTAACTTGAACATTAATCGACCTACTAATTTTATCAATGCGAAAGTTTGAATGTTTGTTTGATACATGCAAAAACTGCTGGACCGATTTTCATAAAATTTGGCACACATTAGAGGATAACTTGAATGACACATGATAGTTTTTAGCCCGAAAATTACACAGGAATGGGAACTATGCGGGATTTTCTTAGACTACCCGGATAAAACTGCAGGCGAAAAGCTAAAAAACTAGATAGATGTAAATCTGATTTACTAAATCATATGATAATAATATATCGCTTATAAATGTGAAGAATTCAATTTTGTTGCGCGAAAGGTTTATTTTTTATGTCAATTGATAAATCATGTTTACTGATTTCAATTGTTGTAAAGAATTCGGAGAAGACTTTCGTTTTATTTTTTATGAAATGAATGTCTGAAATAATAATCAATTAAGTTGACCTAAAAAAAATGTCCAATCAGTGCCATTTTAGCAATTATATAATCTACGTCATGATTATTTATTTAGTCTTTCAGGGAAAGTAGATTAAAATTTAAAGCTCTGATTTATATAAAGCGTAAACAAAAATTAAGGTTTACTCTTGGTGCGCCCGCACCAAGAGTAACAAATTAATGTCATTTAACCGCATTCAAACTGTGTACTCCTTGCTAAGCGAAGTCAAATATAAAGTTTCCCCATTCAAGCGAGTTCCCGAAGTTTACGGTCTTTCAGACCAACCGGGAAATAAAGATATGCGCCCAGCCTTTCACAAAATACAGAACCGATGGGCGGGTTGACGCTAAGTTTATCGTATGGAAGGTTCTCGAATGTTCGACAGACATGAGGGTATTTTAGGACCAGGCGGGCGGCACATGGCTTGACATTTATGTGCACGTATTTTTCAGAAGCTATGAAGCTATGTTGTAGTAGATACTGGGCATAGTTTTCTGGAAGTTTTCTTGTTCACAAAGGAAAAATTAAATAAAATCGATACTTATTGCATATTGTCTTTTATATGAAACTAGCTGGTGACCACGAAAGAAATTATCGCTACCACTACTACTTACCAATATCTACATAAAAAATGTTAGTAACCCGTAGGTATTAAAGTTTCAAATTATTATTAGTACCTGTCATACTTTGTTGAATTGATAACCCTATTTTGTGAACAAGTTTACTGATAGAACACGACTGTCTTGGTGTAATATCTCTTCATAAATATGAATAAATCATTA
The DNA here is from genome assembly GCF_061535395.1 of Colias eurytheme. Classification (NCBI taxonomy): domain Eukaryota; kingdom Metazoa; phylum Arthropoda; class Insecta; order Lepidoptera; family Pieridae; genus Colias; species Colias eurytheme. The sequence continues at coordinate 4,932,241 of NC_142995.1, read as the reverse complement.
GATAACTGCGGCGTTTCTCAGCCATTCCCGAAAGCGTCTAACCATATCGCTTGTCAAAATTTCTCAATTATAATTGACGGGTAACTACGTCCCTTTAATTTTCTAATTCCAGTAGGTATTCGCTATCTAGATATCAAATATAAGATGTATCTTAATAATCAATTAGCAATAATGAATAACATTTTATACCATAGTGGTAAATAAGAAAATTATTACCTAGTAAAAGGTAATTATTTTCTTATTTACCTAGAAATATTAACTGTTTCTTCTGAACAAAAACGGAAATTTAATTAAAAA